>NC_068358.1:38199559-38512059 GCF_020536995.1 Dreissena polymorpha
CTTTTCCGCAAAAGATATGACGTTCTCAGTGACACCAATTATGCCAATTGTTTAACGTGTAATACTTCTTTAGTTAAAAGTTTCTGCCACTTTTCGACTTGGTATTCAGTAGGCCATGTTCCGTTTTAAGATTGCATTGTAAATTAATAACACACGGTTGCAACGTCAATTCAATTTTCATGTGTTTTAATTATGGGGGTGCTTTAATTATCGGGAAATCTACATCCGAGGAACAAAAATGCGGAACAAACTACATATACAATATTTGTAATTGACTACTTTTTATTTAATCGTTACCAATTTGCTCCAGTTTGAGTATTAACAGTATATGCTTGATGATGTGTTTCGGGGACTTGTTCACTTTTTTTTTCATTAAATGCCTCAACCTGCTTCATTCAACGGAACGGAAGAGCTGAAATTGTTTAAATGAAAACATTTTGTACCAAACGAATGATTTAAAAACAGCTAACTTCACCAAATAGACGAACATGGGTCGTCTGGATCTATGAAAAACGCTTACACCACTCAACTACGCCGACACTTCAATACCAGTAGTACCAGTATCAAGCCAGGTTTTGATACACATTTTTAAGCAAACAACAGTCCAAATGTTGCAATTGCTTTGCGTTTTTAAGGCTTTATATGTATATTTATACATTTTGTTTAGAGTTGGAAAAAAATCGTCCCATTCGAGTGGAGCGGGATTCGATAGTAGTTTCCGTTTTTCCGTGTGTGGTAAAGCGGACAAGGATACGACTTTTCGTATCTTGATACTTTGTCCGTTTTCTTTCTTTTTTTATAATATGTTTAAATTGACCAGGATATGATAGTTAATATCCTATTATTGTTACTTGATATTATGCTAAAAAAGACCAGACAACGATTGTTAATGTCCATTTTTCGTTACTTGCTAATATGTTAAAATGGATCAGGATACGATAGTTAATGTCCTTTTTTCGCTACTTAATAATAAATTTAAAAGGATCACGATACGATAGTAAATGTCCGTTTCTCGTTATTTGATAAATTAAAAAAATGAAACAGGAAACGATAGTCAATATCCGTCCGTCGTGAATCGCCACCCCCCCCCCCCCCCTCTTTCCAAAAAAACAACACCTACAAAGCCCTGACACACACGCGGCAAAATGGACTATGTTTCACATTAAGACTAAAACGGCTTTCAAAACATGCCCCCTTTTTTCAACCAAAAATACGGATTTGCACTATTTATGTATTGTAATTCACCAATGTTTCTGGCAACAAAACATCATGGCAATATTCGGAAGATCAATCTTTGTTTTACATCTAACGGCAACAACCCGTACTTCAGCCACTGGATAAGTAGTTTTGGTACATGATATTCTAATTAACCGATTGGCTAAATAATCTTATAAATAAAATAGTTCACATGACGAGGCACACAATGTTTATGGTATTTTGATTCAAGTACCGTTGGTTTCGCTTCAGTTGGGTTGCGATCGTGATCGGTCTGGGCGGACTGGCCGTCTTGACGTGTATCGGGATCATCTTGGCGTGCACCATCGGGCGATCACGGCAACCCGTCGCGCCCTCGGAGACACGAACACGTATGTGTCTTATAATTGTCTATATGTAGTTCACATCTTCTCAGATACAATTAAACATGCTTACTGACTGTTTCTTTTTTCGTTGAATCTATATCATCACCCCCTGCTTCTTTATTTACCATAGGCAAGAGCAACATAACAGTAAGTTAATGATATTTTCAATACTTTTTTGCTGAACCGACACCTCAGTGAAGCCTCGTGCACACTTTCACGATATTTGGTACAATAGCCCAGACTGATTTCGAACGTGGTTCAAATCGCGATCATACGATATTGCACTAGCATCGTCTCAGGTATACGTACGGTTGCTGTAAGGCGGCACTGGTAGGTTTCACCAAGATATGATACGATCTGTTGCGCTAGCGAAAAAACATACGATAAGAGACGATTGTGGCATTTTTTTTTCTGCGATTGCAGTACGATTTAAGAGAGTTAACCACGATAACATACTATTAATCAAGTACTTTTAAGACAATTTAGATACACGATACCTACCGGACCGGTAGATGTGCCTATTGCATAATCGTGAAATAATAGCCGCCAAACGTTGTTATTTCGGAGTAATATCGTGACCTACCGGTAGTCTTTGCGATGTATGGGTTCATCGTGTACACGCGTGAGATGTCAGAACAAATTTTGCTGAAGATCCTACTCGTATCGGTCAAGAACAAATGATCAATCCGTAGTATGTACGTAAGTACACGTACCATATCGTACTGTGTGCAGTCTTGTTAAGTCAACGTCACTCTGTAACGTGTTTTGTCACATTCTTGGCTCATCGTCGTTCCTCCGAATTTGTTTAAAGCGGGAAGCGGACAACGACAACGAGCGAGGCATGGTATTGTAATGCGCAATGGGGGGGGGGGGGGGTTAGAGGGTTAGGGTAAGGGTTAGAGTTAGGGGTCGGGTTTGGGTTAGCCTTAACCCATACCTTAACCCTATCCCGACCCCTAATCCTAACCCTAACCTTACATAACCCAGGGTTTCAAGCAGGACAATCTAAGCGCATCGTTCATAGCTCGATCTAGCCTATTCGATAGCATCAGCGTCAATTCGTGTCTGTTCATTTCAAATGACGGAACATTGTTATTGATGTCAAGTGTATGCGTTTTGCAGACGTAGTGTACGTATGATACGAGAACGGTGCGTATGATTGAGCTACGTTGAATGGCTTAAGTGCGTGTGTCTACCGCTTCAGTTATGATTTCAGTAGGATCTTCGTGGAAAACTATAGAATTACTATGACTTTTCACGAACATTCGAACGAGGGACAATATGGACGCGTTGCCTGTATGGCTCATTGCGATATTACTATACGAATCCCGCTTTATTTACCTCTGATCTCTTAAGATGCGACGTTGTAATAGGGGACTTATACTATATTCCATCACATGCTTTCACATGTATTGCTGTTTTTATGAGCCTGACACGGCAATATAATTTTCAAATTTCCAAAAAAATTTGCATTCGCCTTCAACCGTTGGGGCTATACGATATGCTACGAACGCTCACGTGTGACGTGGTGCATAACGATCGAAAAAGATGACCAAATATTCAAGAATCACAAACATACCATTACCGGTAATGTTTGCAAGTCATGGATTATCATAGCGAAATTCGTAACGGCGTGACAGACTTGTTCATAGCAGGATTTAATTTATTGTGCATCACATGGTGTCATTGTAATTAGTACCACAGTATCTATCAACATAGTAAATTGTCTTACATCCACCTTCCAATGTTATTAGTTTTTTCACGTGTTTTTTTCAATCGATTCTTGCAGCCGTTACAAATAGCGCCTACGCCTATGGCGCCCCAACTTACAACAAGCCGACCGGAACGGCGCACGGGGCTGGGATCAACGGGAACCCCACAAGTGTGGTATGGTGACCACAGACCAAGCCAACATGCGCTAGGATCGAGCTTAAGCTAAGGTTGCCTATCGGAGATACAAATGTATTAATAGCCGGGCTTATTGACGGCATATCCACTTACACTTATTGAAAAATATACATTACTGATTTTAATATCCATTCAGTTGCAATAGAATTTAACATAAACCAGTAACTAGAAAACAAATCCTTACTGACAAGTGACCTGAATCAAACATATTTTAACGGTTTATATTTTTTGAATACAGCTACCTTGAATCTCAAATTTGTTTTACGCTCAATAAATCTGATTATACCTGCCTCAATAAATCCGTTTAAACACGTGCTCAATAAATCTTATTATGACTCTTTCTGGTGTTATACAAACAGGGGCCAATACATACAAGTATAGGTCCCTGATACAAATTATAGTAGATCGAGGGGGTGGCCGGGGGGAGGGGGGGGGCAACTCCGAAAACTACATCGGACAATACCTCCATTGTTACTTCCCATTTGAGAGTTTCTCTTTGCAGAACCTGTGAAATTTATATTGACTATACATACTAATAATTACAACTCTAGTCTTATTGTATTCTTTAGTCTTATTTTTAATAGAATAGTTTCATGTGTATAAACCCACACTTTTCTATCTTTATTGGGGAATGTCAATCACTTTCTGATTGATTGGCCAACGTTCAAACATAATTGAAGTTTGATACTTCTGGTACTATGCGCACAATGTAATAAAGAATTATATTTAAAGTGTTTATTTGTCCGATCTCTTTATTGTTAACAAAGTCATTCCATGTTCATGAAACAACACAGTAACCTGCAGCATGTTTGAATTAGAGGCACATTATGCAAAATGGGTCTTAATTAAGCAATATGCCGCCAGCATTACTACAGGCCAGTCTGGTAAGGAGCTGCATTACTACAGGCCAGTCTGGTAATGAGCTACACTGTCCCCTATTAAGTACCACAAGATTTTGTGCTCTTATTAGTAGATAGGGTAGCGCCAGACAAAACCATGCGGATATGAGGGTGGTCTGGAGCTAAGCTAGCCACATATGGCATAAGACCCATTTTTGCATGATGCTGGTAATTAATGGCTTGTTTTCAAACCCTTTGAAAACATGTCATATATACAATGTAGGTTGCAACCAATGGTTTGCAATTCTACGCAACTTTATATAGTCAGATATCATAACAAACCACAGATAACTCTATAGTAATATAATAATTTGAACATATATGTTAAAATTGACCAGGCAATAGCTTCTTTCTGTGGATTTGTTTTGTCTTGCCTTCAACAAATTCTATGGCATTTTAACCCAATGCGAACAAGGGACAACCTTCATTTATCTTCACGGGACATAACACAGCCAGTAACCACCAAAATGTCAACATGTATCTTTATGGGAGATAACAGAAATATCTTCTGCAAGTAGTTCATATGTAACTTAATGGAGTAAACATGGCAAGTAAATTGGTTTCAATTAATGTATTGCTTGTATTTAAGATACTTTAAATCATATATGCTGCTTTGTAGGACTTGAATTTATACCAAGGTAATACACATAGGTATTTCATTGGGCCAACTGTTATGACTAAGTTTCATGAAAATTGGACAATAAATGTGCCCAACAGAGCCATAACCAAGTTTCACTATAGTGATATAAGAAATACTGCCCCGACCCCTAGCTGCCGTGTTTTTCAACAAACCTGAATAATTTTCCAACTCAGCGGAAATATCATTGGAGTGAATGTGTTGACCACGTTTCATGAAGATTGGACTTTAAATGTGAATTCTATAGTGTTAACAAGGTTTTACTCTAACCATGAAAGGAAAACTGCTCCGCTTCCTGGAGGCTGTGTTTTTCAACCACCCGGAAGCATTTTTAGATGGTCGCTTTAGCGACCGTCTAAAGTGCTTAGTGTAAAATTCAGGTCGGTACGTCCTAGGTATGATTAGCCCAATTCCCGCTTACTACGCGCGAAGAAAGAGTTGTATAATTTATGCAAGAGGTTTGAGTTCTCCAATTATGTTTATTCACAAATGGAAACATTATATTAATATCGTGTTAAATGCAATAGTTTCGAATGGTGTTTTATAGAAAAGAATAAAAAAAAACAATGATCGTATTGTACGTGTCGCGGAGGAGATTGTTTATGAATGATTAAAATAGTCCACTTTCTGCTGCGTCTGCGTGACGTAGTATTTTCGCTCATCTCATTCATTAATCTGAGGCTGGCGATAAACAAAGGGGAGTCCGGGTGAGAATAACGCACTAGTATAAGGTTACGCTTGTTTATATTCACAGGTCTCAATAAATAATACGTTGACCACGAGTTCAACAATTATTACAGGGATACGATAGACAACATAAAAAATGTTTCATATACGCTGAAACTGTTGAAAAAAACATTTAAATATAACAAGAATATTCTCTAAAAAATGTAGTCTTGCTGTTTTGAAATAAGGTTTGGAATTTTGGTTTCTAAATAACTTAATTGAAAACAATAGTTTAATTATAGTGTTTTTTACTTTTTAGTCGCATATTTACCGCATTATAATGTGTGTTATAATAGGCAAACCATACATTAGTAAAATTCAATCTGCCTTCGCACATCGAAGGAATGGGTCAATGAGGTGCTGCGTTTCCTTTGCTAACTTCAGTTAGAGGTCAATTCTTTACGCAATAGCAATCACAAGGCCCCGGCTTCAAAGGAATTGCGGAGTGTTCTTACATAATAAAAGTCGTAGTCGCATTGTATTTGCGTTAAGCGTCCTATTTGGTCAAGTGTTTTTTTTTTCGCGGGTGTTTTGGCAGTCATGATATGAGGCTATTAACTGGGTCATGCGAGTTGTGTATCGTGTTATTCTTAAAAAGTTGACCCAGCATTTGTAAAAATATTGCAATATATATACATTTCCAGAAAGGAAATTCATTTCTGCGTTGAATAAGACCGAGATCGTGAAAATCGCTGCACAGTTGATGAAGATATGGCTGTTCAAAGCGATGCACCCCGTTTTGGGGTGATTTTGAGTTGCATACCTTGTTATATATATATTTGATGGTGATTTTGTTTTTCAGAAAAGATAATTTTTCGTTATAATATGATTATTTTTCATTCAAAATGATGTTTTCACTAATTAATATCATAGCAACACGCTAACCACCTGTGGCCTACTTCTGAACTTTTTACTAAAGAAATGTTTTATCAACTTTATTCCACTATCAAATCTTATTTTGCAAGATGTGCACAAAAACAATGGTATACATTTAAATAATGTTGGAGTAGTCTGAATCCGTATTTAGAGATCCATTCAGAGCATTAATATTTTATCAGTATACTTCAGATTTTTACATAGAGAATAAAAGGTTAGTGTTGATTATAGATCAGGTTTATCATGCGAGGCTTGGAAAACAAATAGCACGAGCCTTGGCGAGTGCTTTTTCTTTTCGTTTTCGTGCCGAGCATGATTAACCTGATCTATAATCAACACTAACCTCTTATTCTATTTATACAATTATCCAAATTACATTAGAAGAAAATCTTGGATTTTGACAAATCAACACTAAACATTAACAAAGGGACACAGACATAACACTTAAATGTAAAAGAACACACTCACTGCAAGACTAAGAGACAGGGATATAAAAAACTACATGAAAATAAAGTTTATTTATGCTAATATGCCAAACTACCTGTACTATTGTTTGTGTTTTGTTGTACATTACTTGATAACTAACTTGATTTAAAGCATGTATGTCACCGATGGAGACGCAAATTTTAAATGAGGCCAAAACACTTAATTGCAATCTCAGGAATTCAACAATCATAAAGTTCAGTCGATTAACAATCATGTAATAGTGTAATAATAATACCTATAATGTCTCGTTAAAATACAATGTTTTGGAGAAAGTCCGTCTAAAAATAGACAAGGGCTTTTTGCTATCTGCATGGATAATATGTATACGAGTCAGATTATGCTAAATGTGATTCCTACAATTTATCAAATATATGTTCTAAGTTATTTATAACTAAATAAAAAAATAGATGCTACTTCAGCCGTATTGATTTAAAAAAATCAGCTGTTCATTCTTACAACTTCATTATCAATACTAGACAATATTTGATTTCCACAAAAGAACCAAATGCCACATGTTTAGTGGTCTCATTCATTTCACTTAACAATAGCAAAGTCACAGACAAGTGAGATATGATCTGAGGGGTATCTCAAAGATGGTAGCCGATCCTTTCCGACCTCTTCCTCAGATGGAACATCCAGTAATGCCTTGACCTTGAACCCTGATGCCGTGTACCAAATGTAGTCAATGACATGACACTCCTCAGAGCCCGGCCGGATTTTCCAGGTCGTAAACTTGGGCTCCGTTTTCTTATCTGGGCTCAGGCTTGTGTAGGCGCTGGTCAGCCCACTGGACTTCATTAACTCACAGACTGGTTCTGTGGGCTCTGCATTGAAATCACCACAAATTATGAGAGGGTAATCCTGGCAATTTTCTAGCGAATATTTACGAATGAACTCACCCTGTAGCTTTCGTTGCTCTCTGTAAGGTTTTTTGCTCTTCAAATGAGTAACACCTACATTGAACACGAAATCACTGTCAGCATTCAAGTTGAAAACAGCCATGATCATCACTTGGTTTGCAGTGTTCATACCTTCTTTTAACGGAAAGCTGTTTGAATTGCGTAGCGTGACCACTGATGGCTTGTAAAACAATGCACAACCATCCGGGCCCCAGTTTTCGGGCATTTCTAAACATGGGGAGTGTGGCTTAGGAAAGAAAAGTCCAACATACCCACAGGCAGCTAATGTCTCTGTCAGGTACTCAAACAGATCACATTCTTCCAGGCATACAATCGTGGCAGAATAACGCAGGATTTCTTCTACAATACGTAGCTTTCGTGTGTCATGTTGAAGAGCTGCTGGAGGGCATGCAATAAAATTGCCATCGCCACTGGTAAGTCCTGTAAAAATATAAAACATTTTAACAATGACACAAAAGTACTAGCATTCAAATCATTTCCTCAGGAAGGCTTTCTTTAATCATATGTGTGTTTTTCAAGGTCTATTAAGAAGTTAGACATTAGTATTCGTGATCAATGTCAGAACAATCTTTAAGTAAATGATAATAATCAAATGTGACATCAATGCCTGAAATATTTTGGAATGATTACCTTATTTAATATAATATAATTTACTGTACTAAAATGTTCAAGCAGAGCTGCAGCTGTTCATCTTGCTGATGTTGATATTTCTGTTAGTTATGTTAAAAATACCATAGTACTGAAGGGGTCAATTCATGTAATTTCTAACAGTCTGGTAACTTCGGACAAATATGCATGTAGAGATACAATACGACATGCATTCAAGGTAACTGTAAAGAATATCACAAAAGAACCGTCTTTCTGTAAACTGCATGTCTAAATATCTGTTCCAAGAATCCCTACCCTGTCTGCATTTACCCGAATTTGGGAGACATTCGTTTTTGAAATTGTATTACTTTCCAAAAAAGTGAGCTAAATAACACCAATAGTCAAATCCAATTTTCAGATCATCATGATTACATAGGGATATACTACAGAGCTAGCTTCAGCTTTTGGATGGTGAAGTTTCCTTACAAAAACTGTCTGAAATTATCCTCCATCCACCATAATGATGACGTTATAGCAAACCATATATCTTCTATGTCATAATCATTTCATCTGGTAATTTATTGTCATATATCTTCTAATATGTCATAATCATTTCATTTGGTAATTTATTGTCAATTTGAATTATATCAAGTTAAAACACTTTCTCATAATGAAAATGTTATTAATTAATTAATAATAATATATTATTTTGAAATAACTTTTACATGCACTGTTTTACAACTTTTAGTATTTTTTATAATAAAGAATAGTTTAAAAAATACCCTGTGCAAGCATGTTGAACTGCATGACTCGAATAACAGGACCATCACAAGAAAATTGTTGGAAATTTCGTGAAATAAGAGGAGGCAGCCCTAGCTTCTTGATTTTCTCTGTTATCATCTCCATGCTGACCTGGTAGTTTCTCTCTAAAAGTAATAATAAACATGAGTATATTCGGTATTAATTTTTACACAGTAATATTTTGTTCTGTAATATTCTGCTTCATACATTGTTGAAAACTACAATTTGGTAGCTAATTATCGGAATAAAATAAAGTGCAGGAGGTTTTCATCAAACAACACTTTTGTCATATTCTTGTGTATAAGAAGGGAATGTAGGTTTTGTCACACTTACATGTTACTCTTGCAGGGGACAAAAATATTTCTAAACTGCACTCGTCCTGCAGGACAAGTGCATTAAAATTTTCACTCGTCCTGCCAACACATGATCTTGTCCTTCAAATATGTGTGAAATAAAGATTGCAAAGGGCTGATATTATTAATACAGTTTCTTATATCACTGCTAAAATGCTGCTTACTCAGTTATTCATGCCAGCTGATCACAAAAGCAGTGAAATAAGTTACTTTATTTATGAGGAACACAAATTAATAAATGAAGAACATTTTTTGTTTTCCTTTTTACTAATGCTCGTGTGCTTTCCGTTTCGGACGTTTGAACATCGCTCCCGCCAACTTTAAAGAACGCTCGTTTGTCAGTCCTTTTCTGACGAAATTCAGACTGGTTTAAAGCCGTTCTTCGGGGTTAAATAATTCTTTAAAAATCAATACTTACAGTGAATGCAGTCGGATAGTTCCCTGTCAACATGGACGCGCAAAGTTTACACCAAAAAGTCAATATTTACTCGGGACACAGTTTTGCATAACAACGCGCAACTGCTGTATGAAATTTACAATTGCAATTTCCGGTTCATTTGCGTTCTACTTTCGGAATAGATATGCTTTAAGACAATGATTTTATTTAATGAAAACGAGTCTTACTTGTCAGAAAATACATATTTTATTGTCAGCTTATTTTCACTCGTCCTGTAGGACGAGAGCTTCAGGAAAATCCACTCGTCCTGTCAAGATTTAACTCGTCAATACGAGCGGACGAGTAGTATTTTTGTCCCCTGTCTTGATAACAAGAGCACCGCATAACGGGTTCCACGCTCAACAACGGGTGCAGTTTTGAATTAATGAAAGCTTGTCAGATTTTATTTTTTTAGAGGTCACAGTGACCTTGACCTTTGACCTAGTGACCCAAATATTGGTGTGGCATGTAGAACTAATCAAGGTTCAGCTACCTATGAAGTTTCAAAGTTGTAGGTTGAAGCACTTTGATTTTAGAGCCAATGCTCAAAACCTTAACAAAATGTTAAGGTTTTAGCAAGATGCAGATGGCGGACGATGAGCTGAGCTGGCTATGACAATACCTCGGGTTTTCTCCGAAAACAGCCGAGCTAAAAATATGTTACAATATAAACACAAAATAGACAAGAGAAAATATACATTGACGACAAATTTCATAAAATGCAGCAAATACAAATTAGCGCCCCGAGCCAATGTCGAAGATATTTTTTACATTTTAACCTACAATAACAGAATAATTCATCTTTTTATTAGGATAGGAGTTAGTGTTCATGTGTCGTACAAATAGATATTGTTGCAGGAAATTAGAATGATCCATTAAACTAAATTTAGATTCACATCGTACATGCATGATTTACATACTGGCAAATTTGACTGTAAAGACATTTTCCGTTTCAGAATTAATGGCTTATTTCGCATTTTTCGACATATGTTCGTCTGAACTTCTATTTTAATTTATATTGAACAAGGGCTGTTTGTAAAACATGCATGCCCCCCATATGGGCTGTCAGTTGTTGTGCCAGCCATTGTGTGAATACGTTTTTTTGTCACCGTGACCTTGACCTTTGACCTTGTGACCTGAAAATCAATAGGGGTCATCTGCCAGTGATGATCACCAATGTACCTATGAAGTTTCATGATCCTAGGCGTAAGCATTCTTGAGTTATCATCCGGAAACCATTTTACTATTTCAAGAAACTGTGACCTTGACATTTGACCTAGTGACCTGAAAATCGAAAGGGGTCATCTGCCAGTCATGATCAATAAACCTATGAAGTTTCATGATCCTTTGCGAAAGCATTCTTGAGTTATCATCCAGAAACGATTTTACTATTTCGAGTCACTGTGACCTTGACCTTTGACCTAGTGACCTGAAAATCAATAGGGGTCATCTGCCAGTCATTATCAATGTACCTATGAAGTTTTATGATCCTTGGCGTAAGCATTCTTGAGTTAACATCCAGAATCCATTTTACTATTTCAAGTCACTGTGACCTTGACCTTTGACCTAGTGACCTGAAAATAAATAGGGGTCATCTGCCAGTAATGATCAATGTACCTATGAAGTTTCATGATCCTAGGCGTAAGCATTCTTGAGTTATCATCCGGAAAACATTTTTACTGTTTCTAGTCACTGTGACCTTGACCTTTGACCTAAAAAAATCAATAAGGGTCATCTGCCAGTCATGATCAATGTACCTATGAAGTTTTATGATCCTAGGCATAAGCATTCTTGAGTTATCATCCGGAAACCATTTTACTATTTTGAGTCACTGAGACCTTGACCTTTAACCTAGTGACCTGAAAATCAATAGGGGTCATCTGCCAATCATGATCAATCTACCTATGAAGTTTCATAATCCTAGGCCTAAGCATTCTTGAGTTATCATCCAGAAACCATTTTACTATTTTCGAGTCACTGTGACCTTGACCTTTGACCTAGTGACCTGAAAATCTGTAGGGGTCATCTTGTTTTTGTGTAAACATCAAGGATAACAATCAAATATAACTGTTTTCTTTATGAAACAAAATTTTACGATTTGTACCAAACTTTATTCGTACCAAATTTCATTTAATTATTGAAAATAACATTGATACAAATAGTCATACCTATTGATTGAAATTTTGTATACTTTATAGATTACACAGTCAATAATGAACTATGAGTGAAGACCTGTATGAGTATAATTCTGAAGGAACTGATGGCAGTGATGCAGTTATAGAGGTACAGACACTGGCAAGCAAGGGGAAAGCAAGGATTATTTGAGAAAATCGTTTTATAAATAGTTTAACAATTTGTATAAGTGCTATGTTTTAAAAGCAATACAATTTATGTAATATATATTTTTGGAAGGTATAATTATTTTATATTTTATAAAAGATATAAGATTATTAATTTAATTAAATGAGCAAATAAGATATTGATTTGATCATAACATTAATACATAAATATGGCATATTTTAGATGAAAGGAAATTATTTAACGCATTGACTTGTTTGTGTTTGACATGAAACAATAACTTGTTTGTATATTAAATAAAATATCATACACATTTTCATACTGTATAAAGTAACTATATACAATGTACAACTAATACCTATAAATAAATACATGTGTTTTAATACATTTATTACAATGTTATAATACTTTTTTAGAATAAAGATTTCAGATTCGGACGAAACTTTGCCGCCATCTGACAAAGAAACATAGCCACCTCTGGAGGAATGTGGTCAGGAAGTTGTATGATCCCAGTCACCATTAGAATATTTTGTAAGTCATGGTGAAGGTAAACATGTTAAAAAGTGTCAAGTGATTTTCAACAGGACTACAATTTTATGCCCCTGAAGGTCGGCATCTAGTAATTGCATTTCCGTCTGTATGTCCGTCTGTCTGTCATACTTTTTCAAATGTCTGTGCTTTGAGGTTATATTTTACTGTTTACATAGAATGTCAATGGAAGGAGTAGCAGATTGCAGATTGTAAGCCATCATCCAAGTTATAAGACTACATCAATGTTCACTTCATTTTCATCAACACACAGCAATAACATCAGTATTGTGGTCTCATTGGAGCAATTAAGCACTGAAATGGATACACATTTTTCACATTCACATGATATACCGGTAAATGCCTTTTTCATTCTTTCTAACTATCATCAACAACCGTTAAACTAACAGTTCAATTTGTTAACTAATGCAAAATAAGGTTATGGTTGTTTTTCAATGTCATTATTTGCAAATACATGTATATGGTAATCATATAGTATTGCTTATACCTATTTCATCTCTATCATTATCCCCATGTTTCTGAGAAAAAGTGGGGATATTGTGGTGATGTTCGTCTGTCCATCCGTCCGTCCTGGCCACCTGCTCCTCCTACACAATTAGCACTAGAACCTTGAAACTTACATACATGGTAGCTTTGAGCATATGTGCGACGTAGACAGTGACAGAATTTTGATCTGACCACTGGGTCAAAAGTTATGGGGGTTGGGGCGGAGCCGGGTCCGAGACTTTCACTCATTTTTTTAATGTTATTTTACATTAACTTCTTCATTTCTGCACCGATTTACTTCAAATTGATACTGAGCCTCTCTTATGAGAATACGGTCAATCTCAACTATGCATGGCCCCAATACCAACCCTGGGGCGCCCCGGCCACGCCCACCCAAAATTGCCTTTTACTATAATTTCTTCATTTCTACACAGATTCACTTCAAATTGATACTGAACCTCTCTTATGACAATACGGTCAATCTCAGCTATGCATGGCCCCATTACCAACCCTAGGGCAACCCGCCCACAAAGGCCACACCCACCCAAAATTGTCTTTTACTATAATTTCTTCATTTCTACACAGATTCACTTCAAATTGATACTGAACCTCTCTTATGACAATTCAGTTAATCTCAACTATGCATGGCCCCATTACTAACCCTGGGGTGTCCCACCCACATCGGCCACGCCCACCAAAAATTGCCTTTTACTATAATTTCTTCATTTCTACACCGTTTCACTTCAAATTGATACTGAACCTCTTTTATGACAATACAGTCAATCTCAACTATCCATGGCTCCATAACCAACCCTAGGGCGCTCCGGCCACATAGGCCACACCCACCCAAAATTGTCTTTTTGAAAAGCATGGGGATATTGTGGTTATCTGCGCTGTCAGTCCATCTGTCCGGGCTACTATCTCCTCCTACACTATTAGCACTAGAACCTTGAAACTTACACACATGGAAGCTATGAGCATATGAGCGAACCCGCACTATTTGGAATTTTTGATCTGACCCCTGGGTCAAAAGTTATGGGGTTGGGGTGGGGCCGGGTTAGAGATTTTTACTCATTTTTTAAGGTTATTTTACTATAATTTCTTTATTTCTACACCGATTGTCTTCAAATTGATACTGAACCTCTCTAATAACAAAACGGTCAATATCAACTATGCATGGCCACATTACCAACCCTGTGGCACCCCGCCCACATAGGCCACGCCCACCCAGAATTGCCTTTTACTATAATTTCTTCATTTCTACACCGATTCACTTCAAATTGGTACTGAACCTCTCTTATGACAATATGGTCAATCTCAGCTATACATGGCCCCATTACCAACCCTGAGGCGCCCAGCCCACATAGGCCATGCCCACCCAAAATTGCCTTTCTCTATAACTTCTTCATTTTTACGCCGATTAACTTCAAATTGATACTGAACCTCTCTTATGACAATACAGTTAATCTAAACTATGCATGGCCCCAATTCCAACCCTGGAGCGCCCCGCCCACATAGGCCACGCCCACACAAAATTTCCTTTTACTATAATTTCCTTATATCTACACTGATTCACTTCAAATTGAAACTGAACCTCTCTTATTACAATACAGTCAATCTCGACTATGCATGGCCCCATTACCAACCCTGGGGCGCCCCGCCCACATAGGCCACGCCCGACCAAAATTGCTTTTTACTATAATTTCTTCATTTCTACACCGATTCACTTCTAATTGATACTGAACTTCTCTTATGACAATACGGTCAATCTCAGTTATGCATGGCTCCATTACCAACCCTGGGGCGCCCCTGGGTCAAACATGCGGCGAAGAGATACGCGTCTGCCTCTGCCGCGCCATTTCTAGTTGCATTTAAATTGTATTTAAATGAATCGAAACGTATTGAATGTTTATTTCATTTTCAATATTTGTCATCATAATTAATGCAGTAGTACTGTGGGATAAAGTAAAACCATGTATTATTTAATTTTTATTTCAGGATTATTATTTTTATATTCCATCCTATGGTAATCGGAGACTAAGAAAACAGTGTAGACAAATGAGGTATTATTGATATAATATTTAGTGTATATTATTTACATTTTGTATTTTCACAGTCGCAATTTTCAAATTATGTACACAATGTTATTATTAAAAAAAATAAAATTATATGAGCCTCAATCTGGGAAAATGAGCTTTATGCATGTGCATGTGTCCTCCCAGATTAGCCTGTGGAGTCCGTAAAGGCTCATCAGGCATGACAATTTCTACCAAAACTGGATTTTTGTTAAGGGGAGTGATCCTTAAACGAAAAATACAATAAAAGCGGAAAGCGTCTTCCCTGATCAGCATGTGCTATTTATTGTACATATATAACCATTTGAAAAAATGGTTTGTCATAAAATGTCATATGAATGAACTTTCATGTCATGAAATAACATTGTGCAGGTATAATAAATTAAATACTCATAACACAATTATGCACTTAAAATTATTATATTATTACATCACATTTTCTTAACGAGGTATTTTTTTGCAAAAAAGACACAGTATTAGTATTTTTCATTATTATCATTAAAAAAATGTGCATTTCAATTCATTACAGCGTGCAATCCAGGAGGGGGGAGTTCTAAATAACTTGTATACAGCCAACCGGGTTTCTTTGTCTGTGTGAAGTGTTTAATATATGTAAAATATGTTAATGCAATCTTTAATTATGTCATATAAACACATATACAGTACTTTTTAATGTGGGGTTAGATTTTCTTTCAAAAAACGTATATCCATTTATTACCTCCCCTGAATTTTGCAATTTGTAATCTATATTTAAACATTAACTCTTTTACATATAGGGTACAAAGTGTATATTTTCTGATTATTTTTAAAAAAATGTATAATTTGCCATTGATTTTGGTGACATCAAAAATATGAGGTGGTTGCTACAGAGCGGCGAAACGTCCATAATTTATAAAATGCATCCGAAAACACATAAAACATATATTGTTCACCTGAAACAAAACAAGAGAAGATATAAAATAATAATAATAAAACAACAAAATATACCTTATTACTTGTCCAAATTTTTGACGCTCTCAAATATTAAGCTACTTTTTATATGGTTCCAAAGAATTTAGCCCACATAAAAAGTATCTCTAAATTCTTTGCGGGTCTTATAAATGAGACTAACCTTATTACAAAAGCGAGAAAACAACCCAGTAAAGGAAACCACGGAGTGTAGATGAATCGAGTATTTGACCCTTACTGTAGTAAATTCAATCTTATGCAAAAACTATTCATCCGATTTTATTGGTTTATACGTTATCTTGTTGCTTATTAATTCCTCTTTCAAAAAAATATAACTTTTAGTATATTCCCGTTGTAATTAATGGATTTATAGCGAGTTAAACACAAGAAATACACATTTTATGTTTTACCACCGCGCATTTTAACGTGTTGTGGCTATCGATCTTTTACAATTAGCGTACAGCGAAGCGCCGAGGTTATACATTTTGATGTACCCACTCACGTCTTTTGTTAAATTATAGTTTCATTTCTCGGCCGATGTTTACAAATTATATATCATTAGAAAGCTTACGTTACGTAGTAAACAGATATATAAATATATATTAAGTTTTTCTTCTGATTTCGACAGCCTGGCGAGTTATAACTTGAACTTTTGCAAATATCATACCGTTTTGGAGTTTTAGAATCTAGATTTACGGTTGACATGTTCGTACTTAATACCAATTTGTAGCGTTTATATTTGGAGTTCAGTTTTAAAAATTACATATTGCTCAGGAGAATAGAATTCTGTATACGATAGAAAAAAAATTGTTTAAAAACGAAAGTAATTAAGGAATGAAGGCAGAAAAAAGTAGCGCGCGTTCCTAACGCACTGAACTGATGCTACGGTCTTGGCGATTATGCGTTCGTTTAGAAACCGGCCATTGAATTTCCTTTGCCATATTATTATATTTTTATGGAATATATTGTAGTATTTTGTTCACGAAACATATCAATAAAGCTTATTATACATGAATCTTAATAAATTAACGATTTCAGCTCTTGTTTATAACACAGAAAGGGTGTTAAATTTATGATGAAACAGCGTATATAGCGGACCGTCTCGATATTATTCGGCTTTGCATGCATACTTGAAATAAAATGGGTGTCAAAAACATTTATCGTTTGCTGTTTATTATCAACGAGGTAATTATGTATAATTATTTGAAATGTTACTCTGGTGTCATAGTCCCATGTTTTTCCCTTAATCGAACAATAACCTTCGCAGTCTTTTGTCCCACCCCTGGAATTGCACGTAAATCTGCCTCTGATGCAGTATTAATTTGAACAACCATTTTTATTTATTTTATGAACTAAATGAAACAAGCACGGGTGTGTTGCAAGTCTATTTAAACTATACAGAGTTGTGTTATGTATTTATTGTACTCTTTAGTTTCAATCTGAAGTTACCAAAATAGTATAAACAATGTACAGTCAGTGTATCTATTCCGTCACACCTTACGCTTTTTCGCTGCAAATTTCTCACGTGCGATAGACACATTTCTCTGTTTTCGTATGATGAGAGACACTTTTTTTATCGATAATTTAAGACTTACTTGAATTAAATCGAGCACGTGTAAGTAGGTAAAACCACGCGTGTAAACCTGCACCCGACGTGTCCGTTTGCGATAGCAGAGAAACTATTCCGAATCGCAAATCTATTTTTAGATGTGTGCTCTCGGGGGTCATCTCAAAATGATTTTTGACTGTCACTTTGAGCAGATTTTTGTACAAAAAGGTATCGAGACATTGTTACAAAATATGGAGTGTAAATAAAAAACACGATTAAGTAATAATTTTACAATTTTATTTCTAGCAAATCAACTGCCTGTTGAAATAACACTTTCAATGCTGGATATTTTTTGCGTGTCTTATCAACAATGTGTTTCAAAGATAACACACACATTCGTGTAGTTGAATCTTTGTTACAAACTGTCTCAAATCATTTTGGCTATTTTGGAAGGCTGAGCTAATTGGATGCAAGTGCTTAAATCCAGTCCATAGACACATTAATTCCAAATCTTGAAATGCAGCATTGAAAGGTTTAAAATCAATAACAAGGGATTTTCATGTAAGTACCAGCTGTCTATACACAAAGTTTGGTGTTCATTATGCAAGGGTACTTAAGTTATTTAGCAAATCAAACTCTGAAGCCCACCCACACACCAGCTACAAGTGATCACATTATACAACCTGTCATAAATGACAGGCATATTCAAATGGCCACAAGTATATTTTGAAGTGAATCATTAAACAAACCTACAGGCAATTGTGGAGTACTGTATTGCATATTAGTATAACATATCATTTGACTCTGTTGAATGGCCACAAAGATTTTCAACTTTTGTTTACAGACACTGGACCAACCCACCGATGTGAATCCAATTCAGCCCCATACTTTGTACATGGGGTAAAATAAAAAAAACTAAATCCTTTTGTGTTCACCTTGTTGCACAATGTGATCAACTGATCATGTGAGAAAATACCACATGTACCATACTGTATTCATTTTTATTACAGTTCATACTGTATGTAACCTTATATGTTTACATTTATTAAAGGCAAATATTTCCTATGATATCATAGTTTATTTATACAGTAATGCGTGAGTATAACATACATTTTAATTTATAGCTAAGTTAAGTATGAAACTGTGCTCTGTATTCAATGAATTTGAAAATGGCTTTAGGAAGTTCACAACTAAGATACACACAGCAATCAAAATGGTATTTAAGTCAAAATTGTTATGTGTACCATTATAAGATGCACATTATACTTTGAAATATTTTTTACCGCATAACTATTTAATTGATTAAGATAATTAATTACCCGCTTTACAGATTTCGCTGCCTCTACAGCTGGACTACAATGTACTGATGATCTGTTTGTCTTCTGCTTTCCCATGGCAATTGTATCTGCAAATGTAAATGATATAACAAGTGTTAACCCTTTACAATGCAATAACAGGGTTTTACAAGGTTTTGATGTTGACACTAGATATAATTGTGATAAAAGGAGAAATTGCTCAAATTTGAGCAATTTCCCTTTTTATCAAAATGATATATAACCTTCTAAATCAACTTTGTCTTATTACATTACAACTTAGTGTGTTATCTGCAACCTCTTTCAGTTTGGGATGGTCTAAACCTAAAAATTAAGGTAATGCGGGCTACACAGAATGTTCCATGAATATTTAGAAATCCGCCAATTTATTTGAATTAATATTATAACTTTATCTTTATAATAATATCTGTCAGCATATACTCTTTAAATTTGTTCTGAGACAGCATACATTTAGCATTTCCCTAATGCAAAGAATATTATTCAATGCATTGGATAATTTGTGTAAATATTGTGACAAAATTATAAACTGCTCATTAATGAGCCTGCAGCAGGGATATAGTGAACATATTGTGACACACTGTGAATAATGAGACCAATTATTTGAAAGAATTCATCATAGCTTTTGTTTATAATAGTGTTCATACATGTATATGTGTGTGTGTGTGTGTAATCACATGAGCTTGAAATTCTATCACTACATAAAGTCTATGCATAAATTATTAAAAAAATACCCCACCCACCCCTCTTTTCTATATATAAAAAGACAAGCTGTCTTTTTATATATAGAGAAGAGGGTTGGGTGGGGTATTTTTTTTTACTAATTTATGCATAGACTTTATGTAGTGAAAGAATTTCAAGCTCCTGTGCTGTAATTCTGACAGTTAAGACAGTTTGTCTGACCACTGAAAGTTTATCCCTTATTCTTCCGATACCGTTATTCTCGAGATACCGTTACGTCACATATATTTCTAGAATTACAGCGTGTGCGAAATTTTCATTGTCCGAAAACTACGCCAATTTTGTTGGACCTCGTCCTTGTAAGAAAATACAGAAGAAAAGATGCGTCATAAGCAGGTATATTGCTGAAAATCATCATATTTATGCTAAATTATAACAAACAATATGTTAATCAGTACCCTTTGACCCAAATTTACTTTAAAATCCGATTTGGAATTATGAATTTATGTTGTCGTTTGTTTACACAGAAGGGAAGTAACTCACAAATAAGGTCAGTATATTTTTGCGCTTAAAAGTATAGGTAATGTCAGGAAGTCTACGCTAAACCACCATGTTCACTTATGTGCATCAAAATCAATTAAAATCCAATTTAAAACTTGTATTCAAGATTGGTTGCACTGAAATCCGTTTCCTTAATGAGGTGTTGTCAAATTTTTTCCGGGTATTACCGGCACATCTATTGCAGATCTAATGGAAAAAAATATTGCGTTATGTCTGAGCCATGAATGGCAATTTAAGCAATTTAAGTAAAATAGTTTCACATTATTTCGACTGAATTGTGTGCTAGAAAAAACTGTCGAGTCCGTGCCATTCAGCGAACCAGATTGTTGAGTTTATGAGCAGATATTTATAACTTTATTTAGAGGGGATCGAACAATGAAGCTATTGATCGAAAGTTTAGCATGCACCATACGAGCTTCACATGAAACACATGTACTCATTTAGGTAGCATTAATTTTGCCTTTCAGCCCGTCCCCAAAAAGTACAATGCTGGAAAACGAAATTACAATCCAGAAAGCCTGCTTCTTGCTTATAAGGCAGTTAAAGAAAAGGGTATGAAAATTAAAACTGCTGCGCGCAATTTCGGAGTTCCGACTCAAACATTGAGGGATCGCGTTAAGGGTCTTGTAAACGCAGAGAATCCAAATGAACGATGGAGAGCTATGACCCAAGAAGAAGAAGAAACCCTAATTGAGCGCATCACAACGTTGTCCCAGTTAGGGTATGGTATAACCAATGCCAAACTTAAACAGCTGGCCGGCGAATTGCTTCACAAACTTGGAAGAAAACCGGATAACAAACCAATGAGCAACACCTGGCTCTACGGGTTTAGAAAAAGGTGGGACCACAGAATAGTTTCATTAAAGCCGAGAGCATTAGACACCAACCGCGCCAAGTCAACAACCCCAGAAGCGTTAGAGCAGTATTTCAAGAATTTAGAAATGTCCCTTCACCAACACAATCTCCTTGACAAGCCACATCTTATATTCAACATTGACGAAACTGGAATTCAGCCTGGACACAGACCACCCAATGTTATCGCTCCCGTCGGCAGCAAACCACAGGCCATAACTTCTCCCAGATCCACAACAAAAACCGTTATCGCGTGCGCTAATGCCTCAGGAAACTCACTCCCACCCTATTTTGTTTTCAAAGGCAAAAGGTATAACCCCGAATTGATGAAAGGTACGTCTCCGGGAGCCAGGGGCGTCATGTCAGACTCCGGATGGTCTAACGGTGACGTATTTCTTGAGTACCTGAAGACGCACTTCCTTGAGCACGTCCCTGCCCTTGGACCACAGCAGTCAGTTCTTGTTATCTACGACGGCCACGCATCTCACGTGAATCAAGAGCTGATTGATTGGGCAAGCAAAAATCGAGTGGTTTTGTTTGTGCTACCACCACACACATCTCATGTGCTTCAACCCTTGGATGTTGGTATCTTTGGGCCTTTTAAATCTTACTACTACAATGAATGCGCGTCTTTCATGAATGCTCATATGGGGCAGAAAATAACTCGTTTCGACATGGCTAAGTTAGCATGTAAGGCATACCTGAAGGCCATGACGCCGCTCAATATCCAGTCGGCATTCAGGAAAACCGGAATACATCCCCTGTCAAGCAACGCAATATCTGCCGAGAAGCTGATAACGTGTGAGGGTTTCCGCGAAGCAAGTCCTGTTCGCAAAGTAGCGGCACTGAAGGGCGGGAAAGATGCGGTGCTCGCATTTCTTAATTCAAAGAAAGAAAACGACATAGCGTCATCAAAGAAATGCAGCATTTGCCAAACCGAAATGAAATGCCCTTCGTGCAGCAATGCAAAACCACGGACGCACAAACCAAAGTCAGGAGGACGAGACATTACGTCAGACTCGTATAAAAATGAGGTCGCAACATACGCATCCCAGAGAAAGGAACAAAACGACACCAGCAAGATAACGCCCAGCCGTCCACTACCATCTACAAGTGGCCTTCAAATAAATCGACCCGATGTTGCCATGGAGACGGACACAGATGATGATGAGTTGGACGACAGAGTACCGTGCTGCGTTTGCAAGCAGATTACACCTCCAGACTTAAGACTCCATCCACATTTGAAGATCGTCAACTGGGCACAATGTGATAAATGCGACGGTTGGGTACATCTAGCTTTCTGTACAACCGTTCGTGTCGTCAGACGTATGTCGGAGTTCGTGTGCCCAAAATGCGAGGTCGAGGCTTAACAAACAAATCAGCAAGCAATTCATATCACAGTTTTATTTATGTTTTAAATCTCGTTATTATTTCTGTTACTGTTTGAAGCCGTTTTGCATTATACAATTTAATAGTTTAACGAAATTTGCAAGTTACATACGTTGATTTCATTTTAAATTGATTTTGTACAACTGGATTAACTTTCACGAGCCGACCGTAGCGAGTGAGTCATTGTGTGTGACGTCAGCACTTGGCCAATGAAAAGAACGGTATCGAGAGAAGCGCTTGCTGTACGCAGATCGTCATGGTCGAGTACATTCAGGTAGAGGTCACAGATTATAACGTTGATGTTTGATGTTATTTTTGTTTTTAAATTAAAGTTGAATGTTTTTCCCATATTTTGTTGCGTTTTAATAACTTGTGAGTTGAAACTATAGCCCACAGCATCCAATGTAACGTCTAAGAGGAACGGTATCTAAAGAACAGAGCATATTTATTTTCATTACACATTTACAAATGGGAGAAAATATTGCAAACATTTTATTTCAAGGCATACTTTGCATGTCAACCAAGTTTAATGACGAACTATAGCATTAAACAACAGACCAAATCCGCAAAACATGAACCAAAAATGTTTGTCGAAGTTACGGTAATGTTTATACGGCCCCCGAGTTATGCATCCAGGTGGTACGGAATAGATACACTGACTGGCCTTTATATAATGGTGTTTATCTTTCTTAAATGAAGGTGGAAATGCATATTGATGACTGTAACGAGTAAATTATATATAATTCAAGAAAATAACACGAACCTTTTGGTAACCTCGGTCATTGAACCAGATTAATGTTGTCCACCGACTTTTCAGACGTCCGAAAAAACGCGCCGGAAATTCAACCGATCTGAAGCCTCGTTTTGGAAATCCAAGCGCTGGCAGACCAAGAGTTCATACATTTTGTAAACATCCATTCAGTAGACAAAGAAATAATTACTTTACATGAAACAACAGACAAAATTAAGTTTCTAAACATACTCTCTCCGTACCAGCCATTCAATCTAGAAATATGTCGGAATCGGACAGGAGCCGGAATAGATAAACTGACTGTATTAAAACCAAGTTGTTGTTTGTTTGTTTTTTAATAACGATGTTAACAAAGTTCACTTAATTAATGGCAACAAAGGCCCACCATACTATACATACCAATCAAACTGGTAAGACGTATGTGAGCAGCCAAGTTCCCAGCACCTCCCTCCTTCTTATCACTGCAGTAGAGCCCCTGGATGCAAACTGCAACACCTCTGTGCACCTCCGCAACCTGCGATTGCTAGAAGATTCCTTGCACAAACTGCGCCGCACCCCTGTGTACCACCGCAAATTGCGATAGTTCTAGTGCTTCTGAATAGATACGCATAAACACGTGACGTCACAGCAACAATCGTTATTTTCAAGAAAAAACCGTCTCAGACAAATTTATTATGCCAAACTGGCTCAAATTTGCCTAAAACTAGTTGTTACTGATGGATCTCCACCGACAATCGTACTCTTGACGACCCACGCAGTGAAACCCACGGTTGCAAAAACACGTGGTTTGCCAAACTGGCAAAAGTAGCAGTAGGAACGACAACTCTGCATGGAGATTGAAAAGTAGCATGAACCAACAAGGGAGGCAACTCGTGATGTCACAAATCGGCAGTAACCAAAAAGTGGTTCTTTATTATCTTGCTTAACATGGGTCTAAATTACGTTTTAACGCTCTTTTCTGATTGGATTAAACAGTCTAAAATCATCCAATCAAGAAAGTAGAGACATTTATCGTGCATAACATTCAATGCCATGCTCTATGCAAGCTATTTAGAAAATAAAAATCGTAAACCAAAAAGTTCGGAATGTTTTTTTTCGCGGTTATAGACGGTGTTACTTGCTGAAATCAGTAAAATATTGCTTTGAAATCATTTATGTATTATTATTGAACAAGAAAGTGGTCGAAAATAAGTGGAAAACATAAGTATTGTGATTAAAACTTGTGTCTGCTTCAATTTTACGAGTGGTTACGGAAATTACCGATCGTACAGATGTATTGACAAACAAAGGCCAAATGACCGAATAGCTTTCATATTTCAAGTTTATCAGCCTTGAAAGCAGCACTTTTTCAAATGAGAAGCAAAATCATACATTTATCAACCAGTAATAGTCAATAACACCAAAATCTTTGGGTACATCCATTTCGTTTTTCAGAAACCACGACATGTATTATTTTCGGTAACCGACGATCGGTCATTTCCGGAACATCTCGGTAAATTTCAGCAGACAAGTTTTCGTCAAAAATTCTTATGTTTTCCGCAAATATTCTACCACTTTCTTGTTGTATACCAATACATAAATGATTTGAAAGTAATATAACATTGATTTTGGTCAGGAACACTTTATATAACTGCTAGAAAAGACATCTCAAATTTAGCACATAAACCATTGAAAAATCATACTTCAGTTTATCCTTCTTATGATTGTTTTATCAGTTACTTGAGCTTCAGCCACCCACTTATTTTTGAAATTATGACACACATATGTTTAAACTTGAGTTATTATATATTTTTAGTTATTTTTATTGAGAAACTTTTATCTTATAACACATTTTTGGTATATATAGTTTGAAAAAAATACATAGGTAAAGATTTACATAAACTTGCTACACATGTAAAATAAAATGCCAATAATTACAACAAAAATCACTTTTAAATAGTATGTTTTTTTTATTAGTCTTAAACAATATTAATGTTTTCATTTCAAAATTATAAAACACAATACATTAAATATTGTCCTATAAAAATGATGACATAACAGATTGTTAGGAAGATATGAACAGAACGTAAACAGTATGCTTATTGAAATTAAAAACAACTAAAACACCTTTTTGTATTAATTTTCTGATCAAAAGTGGTATTTCTAGTTAACGTTAGTAGCCTGTTTTCCGGTCTATTCGTCCACCTAAGAGGTTAGACGCGCGCATGCGCCTTACGTGTTGATATGCATGAAACTATTACACAAAGTTCAAGCAATATCTTATCTATAAGTTTAAACAACAAAAACTTGTCGATAACTTCGGTAACACAACTTATTTACTTACGAAAAGGTTGCTGTCGACAAATCAAACGTTTCCTATGTATTCGTTCACATCATTCGATGACGTCACGCGCACACAATTTGAGGCCTCGGAAGGGGAAACACAGATCGGTGAATTGCACTATGACTGAGACATAAAAGATGAGCCCTTTCGCCACGAGAATATATTACATATGCCGTCCGAAATTATATTTCCTGTCATTAATCATAAAATAAACACAAATAACAACTGTAGAAATAAGATACACATCTAAACAACAATAAACTTTGTAATATTAACAACAACAAAAAGATAAAGTTTGTCTTTCGAAGTTTAAATTATGCAGTGCATGCACCGAAAAGCATCTCCCCTCCTCTAGACTCTTTTCTTGTCACAGAAAGCAAGGTAAACCCAATGTCCGCACTCATCACACTGTGCCCAGTTTACTATTTTAATAAACGAATTTTCGTCAGCTCTGCGAGGATAAAAAAGTCCACATACGCAGCAGACCTCGCTTTCCCCTTCTAGGAGATATTGTATCAAGAAAAAGCACTAAAACAGTAAATATATATTAAATATGTTTTAATATTTTATAAATATTGAACAAGTTTCTTTCACTTTTCTTAAGAACAAGTGTCACTCTTCTTTAGCACAGCATGGGCACATAAATGTTGCACATCTTCTGATGACTTTAATTTCTGTACTAAATGACAGGTGTACCCAGTGGTTGCAGGCTCTATTGTCACGCTGTGCCCGTTTTACAAAAATTATTAAGCACTGTGCTTGACAGCTTCAGGGGAAATCGTTTGTACTGGCAACACAAGTCCTCTTCATTTTCAGTGTCACTACTGTCAGATGCAATGCCTCTACACTCTTTTCTGGTATACCCATAGCCATATTAAGCCATTTTTTTAAAATGTTCAACCAATTTTTTGTCTTCCTCATAGGTAAACAAAGGCAAAGCTCCTGCAGACATAATGTTAACATTGACCCTTCCAGCAGTTCTATCTCTTAGAGTGGTTTTTGTGACGTTGAACAAGGCAGCCGCTTTTCTTACAGAGACACCATCTTTTTTTTACTAGCTTGTAAGCATTTGATAAAGCTGTTGGGGAGTACAATCTGTGTGTCTTTGTCTGTTTAAGTCGTTTTGGATAAGCCTTAAAAGAAAAAAAGTAAAAAAATCACCATTATGAAGAGGTCTGAAAACCAATTTAATAAAAAAAACTTTGCCTTAAATTTAATACGATTTACTACTATTTCCGATATATCATGTCACTTCATCAAAATACTCAGAGCGCTTGCGTGTGACGTCATCCAAATGGCCGCGTTCTTAATGTAAACAAAGTGGTCGAAATTAGGTCATGGTCGACTTACGGTAATCGTACGAGCATGAATGGTTACGAGATGTAGCCACAGAACAGTCGCTTCCCTTTGTTCACATCGTTATTAAATAAGTATCAACTATTTGCTTCAGGATCTTTATTTCCATCGACAATGATCAAGATCTGAAATTAACAATGATGATAATTATATCTATAAAATGATAATTAGAGAAATGATGCTATACTATCCTGTATCTCCCCCCAAGTCTTTGGGTATGAAATGTTCATATGAAATAATATTACACTTTAACTGAAGTTGAAACAAAGACTGATAACAAAAAGTACTGGGAACATTGGAGCCCACCAGGTCTACTCCATTATAAAGTAAGAGAAAAAAAAGAGAACTTTTTAACAACAAGAAAAGGCAAATGTCTTTGATGTGGTCAACTATATGAGCCTTTGTCAACAATCACATGACATAGTCTTTCTGCCACTCTGGGGCAGTTCTAGTTCTTCCTGATCGTCTGACTGGAAGGCACAACAGGTCCGTTGGCGGGGTTGTGCGGTTTGGTGTCTCACGACTTGGTCCTGTGTCCACGGAAACGTCTACTGGTCGACTGTCAGGACTCGGAGGCTCAGTATAGGCTAGCTGACGACGACTCTGCTGCAGGTTACCTCGGCTGGGTGTCTCACTGCTGCTTGGCGTTACCTTACTGGGTGACGCAGTAGGGTGAGGAGCAGAGTGAGTTGGGATCCCGGTGTTGGTTGCAGCCGGCGTAGATCTGGTTGCATGTGTTGGGGTCACTGCTGGTGTGATGGAGTGTCCTGTGGGATTTTCAGTTGTTGCTGCAGGTAGCCTGAGTGCTAGGTCACTATCAATGGACAGCCGTCGTGGTTGTAGTTGAACGGGGACATACTTTCGTAGGAACTTCCTATTGCGAAGGGTTACCCGTCTTGAGCCATCAAGTCGTACCACATACTGGTCAAATTGGCGAACTTCAATTACCACGCCAGTCTTGTCCCACTTGCGAGGATAGAGTCCAATCTGGTTTTGCAGGCGAACATTGTCTCCCACAGCTAGAGGTGGTAATCTCTGAGTGTGCTCTGACAGTTTTTCTGCACACCGCATGTGCCTGTTTCGCAAGGCTTCTTCACGGGCCAGTGATGTGCTTAACCAAGTTTCATGAGGTTTATACTTTCCAGGTGGAATTTGTATGAAGTCTCGAATGGGGCGGCCAAATATGCACATGGCTGGAGAGAGTTTGGTATCCCTGTCTGGTGTGTTTCTGTACTGAAGCATGGCACGCTGGAAGGCATCTGTGTTTATGTCACCAGTGGAAGTTGTGTTATCCATAAGGAGACGCTTCACTGTCTTTACACCAATTTCGGCCCTACAGTTGCTGTGTGGGAAGGCTACGGAGGATAGGCGATGGTGTACACCCCAATCACTCAGGAATTGACGTGTGGCTACAGCAGTGAATTCAGGGCCACCATCAGAGGCAAGTTCATCAGGTATTCCATATGTCACAAAGATACGTCTAAGACATGTGATCAGTCCTTGGGCTCCGTTAGCTGACTGCTCTACAATTGGCCAGTTGGAATAACGGTCCACTACAACAAGGAAATGATGCCCTTGGTAGCTGAAATAGTCAGCACATAAGCACTGGAATGGATACTCTGGACTTAATGGAGGTACTGGTGGTGCGCTAGGATTTGATGGTGCACTACGGTTGCATTGTTGGCAACTGGTACGAAGAGCCGTAATGGCAGGTGTGATTCCTGGCCAAAATACTGATGTCTCTGCCCTAGCAACCATGGAGGTGACACCTTGGTGAGCTGCGTGCAAAGCCTCAAGTACTTCGTCTCTCAGTGATGGTGGTATGACAATACGGTCTTTGTATAGGATGACGCCATCGACTGTAGATAGACCTTCACGGTACTGAAAGTAGTCTCTGAGCGATTCTGGCAGCTGGTGACGGTGTTCCGGGATACCAGATTCGATGATGTCGGTCAATGCTAGCATGTCTGTATCGCTAGCTGTGGCTGTGCGAACTCTGTCCCAGGTGACTGATCGAAGGTTGAGAGCATTGAGGGATGAAACAACACCTGCAATGACGCATTCATCTATGGAGTCTTCCTGATCTTCCTGCATTCTCAAACCAGTCATGAGAGTACTGCGGCTAGCTGGACACACAGAGGTTGAATTGATATGTGTCTCATCATCTGGCAACATCAGCTTTTCTGCATCACTGATTGGATGACGTGATAGACAGTCAGTGGCGCGATGTTTGACACCTGGGATGTGGACCATACGGAACTTGTAGCGTAGCGTTTTCTCTTTCAAGTTTCTTAGACGAGTATTAGAGATGTCCTCAAGCGATCGGTCTGTGAATATCTTGAGAAGAGGCTTATGGTCAACAGCAATGATGAGGTCTGCGCAGCCTAGGACAAAGTACCTGGCCTTGTCAAGGGAATCTGCGACGGCAAGAGCTTCACCCTCAACCGGCGCATAGCGAGACTCTGCTGGATGAGTGAATCTGCTGCCAACAAGTGTGATCTTCCATCCAGATGGGCAACAGAAGGGTTCCTTCTTTGAGCATGTGCAGTGCTTTTGAAGGAGCCAGAATCCAATACCCACTTTTGACCAGTCGGTCGCCAGACATGTGGGTCTTTTGGGGTCAAAGATACGAACACCTTCTTCTATTTCGCTGGCGATCAGTAGTTTTGACTCATCGAAGACGTTCTGGAGATGTTCATTCCAGTTGAATGGAGTGCCAGGTTTCAAAAGTTCCCTAAAGGGTAGCATTCTTTCGGCCATGCTGAAAGCATATGATACCTGGTTTACTAGACCAAACCAGGAACGCACATCTGTAATGTCTTTTGGCGTGGGGAAGTTAAGGATGGCTTGTAAGTATCTCTGGCAGGGTCTTACATCGTTGCGTGTAATTTCAAATCCTGCAAATTCCACAACATCAGCTCCAAACACAAACTTTTCTGGATTCAGTGTTATGCCATTTCGACCGCAAATGTCTAGCCAGTGTACCGCTTGAAAGAAACTGTCCTCGAGATCATCAGCCCATAGCAATGCATCGTCAATACATTTGGTTTTGTGAGGGATGTCTGCAACAATCTCATCATAGCGTCGGGTGTATCCATCACCTGAAGCAATGTAGCCCTGAGGTGCAGTTTTGTAGCGATATCTTCCCCAGGGAGTGATGAATGTGGTAAGATGGCGGTCTTCCTCACACAGGGGTACACTGTGATAGCCGTTCCATGCATCGAAGACTGTTTTCTTCTTCCCATGGGGGACTGATCGTGCTTGATGAAAAGGTGATGGTGTGTGATGTGTTTCACGTGTGGCATGAGCATTAAGGGCCTGCAGATCAACAGTGCGTCTTGGCTGTCCACTTTTCTTTGCACACACAACCATTCGATGGCACCAAGTGACAGGCTCACCAATAGGGACAGGCTCAATGACGCCAAGTCGTACGTCTTGGTCAAGACCTGCCTTGACTGCATCTCGCCAGTGGATTGGAACTGGTACCGGTGTGTGGTAAGCAACTGGTTTAGCGTTGGGATCTACCAGAAGTTTCATTGGCGGACTGTCCATCAGACGAAGTGTTTGATGTTCACATGTGTTAAAGGTGCTGGCTTTGTAGAACTCAAGGAGGTACTGTTGAAGTTTGACACGATTCTCTTCTGTCGGTGAGCATGGTAATGTACTAGGTGGAGCTGGCGGAAGTTGACGGGCAGGGCATCCACATGGAGCTTTGTCCTCACCATTCAATGCTGCTGCACTGTATTGTTGTGAGGCATGGATTTCCGGAAAGTTGTCTGTGATGATACCAAGATTGATACAGGCTTCTCGACTCAGAAAAAGTTTGTCCGATGAGTCAGTAACATATGTCATCTGCCTGGTTTCAACTACTTGACCACTAGAGTCCTTGCTCGACATCCGCAGTAATAATGCACCGAGAATTTTAATGCCATCGTTGTTCTCTGTGTGCATGCGCATTGTCACAGGGATTAGGTCAGATTCACGTAACCCAAGGTGATGGACAACTTTGAGACCCGCAAGGCAGCTCTGGCATCCGGTATCAGCCATAGCCGGTATCACTGTAGCTAGAGACGGTTTAGGAAGATTGATGCCAAGTGCCAAGTAGTCCTCTGGAAGAGCCTGTATAGACACTCTTACGAATGGTTGAGGCTTAGAGCTTCTGCGAATCCAAGTGTCAGACAGGTTGTCATAGACATGATGATCAAGCGGGATGCTGTGTTTATTATTGTTCACAATGTTCACATCCTGATGGTGTATTTGAGAGGAATCTACAGTACATAATGCGTCAAACAGAGCACTTTCCTTGTCAAGGTTTTTGGGCTGAGTGTGTGAAGGGCGCCTTGGATTGTCCACACTACGGCACACACTCTCAAAGTGGTGTTCACGTCTGCATTGTGCACACCTGTGGCCATAAGCTGGGCACTGAGTCTTGCGTTCCTGTGCAGTTCTTTTCTTTCCGTGGCCACGTTTGCCACAGTAGGAGCAAGCTTCTTGGGTGTCTCTGCTGGACTGTTGCTGCTTCATGTAACTGGTGGCTGCTCCAACAGCATGGGAGTCTAAAAGTCTCGAAGCTGACCTTTTTCCTGCTTCCTTGGCTTCCACGAATTGGAACTCTTCCTCTAGCGACATGTTCTGGTTTTTATCACCAAATAGGTCAAGCTGAATGTCAGGGTCTGCAACACCTCTTGTGAGAACATCACGCATGATTGCTTCAGTGTAATTAACTTTGGCGGCACAATTGTTGCAGTCAATCACAAATTTGCAAATGTCAGCCTGTCCTCTCAGACGTGCACCAAAGTTGCGGACAGATTCATCGCGATCTTGTCTCATGTTGTGGAGTGTCACTCTTGCCACCATTGTGTTTTCTTCACGCACTGCTAGCTTACGAATTGCTGCCAATACATTGTCCACCGATTTGTCAGTTAGATTGCCACCTGTTGTTCTCGTTAGGTCTCTCCGAAGAGGTTCATCACAACATTCCAACAACTGGATCACTTTGTCTCGACCATCCAGTTTGGTGGCAGCAACATAATCATTCCAGCGTGAGAGAAAGTAGGCCCAGTCCTCGCTGGATCCAGCGGCGGTAACTGTAGGACGCTTGACTTTCTCTACTCTGGCTGTTTTGGCAGGTGCCAATGTGTGTACGGCGCTGTGGGCAGTTATGAGTGCCGCAACGATGGCCGGATCTAGATCGGCTGTTGTGTAGGCACAGTCAGGGAACGGACACTTTACTGCAGGCATGGTGTCGTCTTCACAGTCTTGATCATAAATAAGTATCAACTATTTGCTTCAGGATCTTTATTTCCATCGACAATGATCAAGATCTGAAATTAACAATGATGATAATTATATCTATAAAATGATAATTAGAGAAATGATGCTATACTATCCTGTAGTTATGCACAGTTTCTACCCTTGCTTCTAAATTTTCATAAAAATGTATGTGAGATACTGTAGTCCGTACATTCTTTTCAAATAATTAATCCTAAAGCAGGAACAGACGCTCTAGCAGCGCTAATTCATTTATTTCATATACAAATAGTATTGAATAAAGTAGCAAATGGCAACTTAAAATTACATAAATATTTATGAAAATCTAAATGAGAAGGGGTATACGATAAAGGACTTTTTCCCCCAGTTTTTGTATATCTGGAAGTATTCAATGTATGAACTTTGGCAAACATAGGAGCTAAAAAGCATTTAAATCTAAACAAATAATTCTTGCCTCAACCAGATACAAACTAGATCCCCTGTGTATTAATTAGATGTCTTAATAGCTTTACTATTTTAGACCATTAATTTTAGACCATTACATTAAAGGGATCTTTTTACGCTTTGGTAAATTGACAAAATTGAAAAAAGTTGTTTCAGATTCGCAAATTTTCGTTTTAGTTATGATTTTTGTGAGGAAACAGTAATACTGAACATTTACCATGGTCTAATATAGCCATTATATGCATATTTTGACGATTTTAAAACCTAAAAATTATAAAGCGTTGCAACGCGAAACGATTGAATAATTAGGAGAGTTCTGTTTTTGTCGTTAAATTTTGTGAAACTACAAAGATTGCTTATATAAGGTATAAAATACGTCAAGTATGTGCACTCGGCGGAATAGCTCAGTAGGCTAAAGCGTTTTTACTTCAGGACTCTGGCAGGACTCCAGGGGTCACTGGTTCGAAACCTGCTCCGGGCAATGTTCTTTTCCTTTTTTTAATTTTATTCTTGATTTTTTACTGGAGCTTTTACGATCCAATGTTTACAATTATCAATATAAAGCATTTAATGAATAAGTTAAAAAATGCCAAAATCTGTGAAAAGGGCCCTTTAAAGGGGCCTTTTCACGTTTGGGTAAATTGACAAAAATGTAAAAAGTTATTTAGATTCGCAAATTTTTCTTTTAGTTATGATATTTGTGAGGAAACAGTAATATTGAACATTTACCATGCTCTTAAATAGCTATTATATGCATCTTTTGACGATTTAAAAACCTGAAAAATATGAAGCATTGCAACGCAAAACGAATTAATAAGTTTGAGAGTTCTGTTGTTGTTGCTATATTTTGTGAAACTACAAGGAATCCTTATATAGAGTATAAAATACATTGGTTATTGTATCTGGAAGGATGGCCAAGAGGTCTAAGTCGTAGGCTTTTTACTCCAGGACTCCAGGGGTCAGTGGTTCGAGCCCTGCTGAGGTTTACTTTTTTTATTTTTTAAATTTTATTCTTGATTTTTTACTGGAGCTTTTTAGATCCAATGTTTACATTTATCAATATAAAGCATTTAATGAAAAACTTCAAAACATGCCAAATCTGTGAAAAGGCCCCTTTAATTAGTAATCACAAATTAATAGTATGTTTTTTTTTGCATTTTCCACACCGTATTTTTAACAATTGTTAAATGAAAAAAATACTTGTAAATTAAGTGCATGGTCTGTTTAACCCCAGATCAGATTTGTTTTAAATAAGAGTTGTGGGTTTTTAACATTAATTTTGGTAAAGCCTAAATATTGTATAACCGGTATATACAGTGCTTATTTTTTACAAAGATTTATTAATACTCAAAATCTTTGAAACATCATGTCGAACTAAAAAAATTTGGGAAATTCTCGCTGCGAATACATGATCTACATCACATAATATCAATCAGGCAGTTGGTGATCTCTCTTTGTTATTTGGAGATCTCATTCAGTATGGCAGCGTGTCTGCCCAATTGATTCAAATAAACTAAATTTCATGGCTTCACACAATAGAACTGAAAACATGTGAAACATGAAAAAGTTTCGATATTTATTTTAGAGTTGATATATTATCTGATTTAAAAATAAAACAAAAGATTTGAAAAAATATATGTCTCTGAGCAAATATAAAGCAACAATACATAACAATACATAATAATAGTATTTTTGGCCCAGTAAGCTTTTTAACAAGTACACCTTTCAATATTCCATTACCTTAAACTTGATTTTTTCTTTTTGGAAATAATGAAAGAAGTTTAAGTATAAAGGTGATATAACAATCTATAGTCTGTAATTTTGTGCTTTTATCTTTAATATTTGTGAAGGTATTAAATAACAATATGGCCTAAAACTACATTTTTTCTTTATAAATATTTCTGATTACGTATCATTTTAAAGGTAATATAAAAGTATACACGGCTATGAAAATTGTTTGATTTTAACATGAATACCCCGGTAGTCTCGAAAATATTCATAAGCAAATCTTTGTAAAATCAAAGCTATTTGCATGTTTTCTTATACAAAAATACATATCCGCCTTTGCCCTCAACTTTGCTTTTTCTAAATTAACATTTCATGTTTGAAAATTTAGAGGTAATATAAAAAGCTATAGCCGAATATAAATGTAGCTGAAGTAGTTCAGAAGATATTCATTAGAGAAACTTTGAAAAATATCTGGCCATGGCATACTTTTTTTATTGAAAAGTTCATATCTGCCTTTGCCTTAAACTGTAATTTTATTTAATTTTCTTTATCAAGTATTATTAAAGAGTTAATAAAAAAATGAACAACTGAAATAAAATAGATGATTTTCTATCAAACTGTTACAGCAATGTTCTCTATATTTCTTCAACTGATCTATTTTTTATGAAATTTTCCAAATAAAGTGTAAATTTTAGAATAAAGTATAAAAAAGGGAACTCATATATTGATTTTGCCCTTACTTATTACTGATAAATAATATAAGAAACAAAATAAACATTTTGAATACACATCTGCTATAGAGGCGCAAACGCATTTCATATGCTGCATTTAACGATAATGTCTATTCCTTTGTTGGGACTATTTTAATGCTCATTTCTGTAAATTTTGCTTTTATTTTTGAAATGTGTGAAAACAATTCTTAAAATTACCCATAAGTATAAGTCAATATGTGAACAGTTCCCTTAAATAGAAAAGGCTACCTAGAATATCTTATAGAAAGAGTATAGTCTACACAGGGGTGCCATACGGGTAATAAAAAACTAAAGCAGAGTCATACAGTTTTGTCTGCTGTGCATTTGTAGAGGTCCAAGATGGGGCTCTGGACCTTTCTTGAAGTAGGGTGATTAATGCAACAAATTAGGGAACACAGATAGCATTTCTGACAAATTAGGATGCCGACATGTTCAATAGATTATGTAATTGTATAATGCCTTGGTAGTTGAAGCCATAATGGGTAAGTTGAAGCCATAATGGGTACGTTGAAGCCATAATGGGTAAGTTGAAGTCAAAATGAGTAAGTGGAAGCAATAATGGTTTTAGTTGAAGCCATAATTTGTAAGTTGAAGCCATAATGGGTAACTTGAAGCCATAATTTGTAAGTTGAAGCCATAAAGGGCAAGTTGAAGCCATAAATTGTAAGGTGAAGCCATAATGGGTAAGTTGAAGCCAAAATGAGTAAGTGGAAGCAATAATGGTTTAAGTTAAAGCCATAATTGGCAAGTTGAAGTCATAACGAACAAATTGAAGCCATAATGGGCAAGTTGAAGCCATAAAGGACAAGTTGAAGCCATAACAGGCAAGTTGAAGCCATTATAGGTAAGTTAAAGCCATGATTGGCAAGTTAAAGCCATAATTGGTAAAGTTAAGCCATAATTGGTAAATTAAGGCCATAATGGGCAAGTTGAAGCCATAATGGGCAAGTTAAAGCCATAATAGGTAAACAGGTAAGTTAAAGCCATGATAGGCAAGTTGAAGCCATAATAGGTAAACGGGTAAGTTTAAGCCATGATGGGCAAGTTGAAGCCATTATTGGTAAGTTGCAGCGATTCGTTCAACCCATAATGGGTAAGTTAAAGCCATAAAAGGTAAGTTGAAGCTACAATGGGTAAGTTTAAACCTCAATTGGTAAGTTGAAACCATAAGTGGAATGGTCTGCAGTAGTTTCCCTTAGATCTGTTTTGGGGTTCAAGGAAGTATTATTGTAATTGTGTACTGGTGTAAAAGATATAGTTTTCATGGTGCATTGGACCAAAAAACCTGTGGGACATCCAATTTAGTACAAATTTATAAAATAACACATACTCTAGGTCAATATACTAATTTGCTGTGGCTAACACAATGTGCAGAACTTTAGTGCAGAGAGAAATCTCACCTTTACCTTTTTAATATAAGTAAAGTCAAATGTCCAAGTATTGATACCAGATGAATGATCAAAACTTTACAATATTACAAAAAATAAATACAGTTGCAGATATCAGAAACTTAAAAAAAGAAGAAAGAAAACATTTATACATGAGCCTTGCGCTGGGAAAACAGGGCTTAATGCATGTGGGTCAAGTGTCGTCCCAGATTGGCCTGCACATTCCGCTTTACTGAATTTTTTTCGTTTCTATTAAATCTTCTAAAGGAAAATCCAGCCTATGCCAAAAGTATCCTATTTGATTAGACTTTGCAGATGGCACAGGCTAATCTGGGATTACATTTTTTGCACATTGATTAAGCCCAGTTTTTCAGAGTGGGGCCCATGTATACTTGCTCCAATTGAACCTAGTCCCCTAATACTATTGGCAGTCCCAACCCAATGTCCCCTAATACTATTGCCAGTCCCAACCCAACGTCCCCTAATACTATTGCTAGTCCCAACCCAACCTCAAAACCCAAACAAACAAAAAATTAAAGCAAATAGAACCTGATTTACCTGTTGCTGGGTCAAAGTCACTGCCATCATTTAGTTGTATAATTTTGACAACAGGAAATCAAATATTGTGCAATGTAAGCAATCTCAACAAATATGGATCGGTTGGTAAAGTAAACTTTGTATGACACCACTTGAATTTAAATGTCATACTCTGTTTACTCCCACTTTGGTTATGGGTTGAAAAGGACAAGTGCAGTGGTTTGGCACCAAGGGACTCATATGTTTAGCATGACGATCATTCTTAGCAAATTTGTATTAAACTTGAATGTTTGCGAAAAAGATCATACTTTGCATACAAATGTATTAACCATGTTAACATTTGTCTATCATAATGTTACATTGCCAACAATAACTGCTATTATTATCACAGGGATGTTTATTCTGCCATTTTTTTCATGCAATTCTTTATGCTCTCTTAAAGTGGAAGACATTGAGCATTGCACTTGTCACTCTGCATTTTTCTCTCACATTATGTCCTGACAAAACATTCTTTGTCTTAGCCTTTGCCTTGAGACATTTTAGTTTACCGGTGTGCATACATGTCTGTATGAGCCTCGGCCTGGGATAACTGGGCTGAAAGCATGTGCGTAAAGTTTCATCCCATATAAGCTTGTGCAGTATGCAGACTTCATGGTCTATCTGGGACGATACTTGATGCACATGCATTAAGCCCAATGTAGACTTAATGGTCTGTCTGGGACGATACTTGATGCACATACATTAAGCCCAATGTAGACTTCATGGTCTATCTGGGACGATACTTGATGCACATGCATTAAGCCCAATGCAGACTTCATGGTCTGACTGGGAGGATACTGGATGCACATACATTAAGCCCAATGCAGACTTCATGGTCTGTCTGGGACGATACTTGATGCACATGCATTAAGCCCAATGCAGACTTCATGGTCTATCTGGGACAATACTTGATGCACATACATTAAGCCCAATGCAGACTTCATGGTCTGTCTGGGACAATACTTGATGCACATACATTAAGCCCAATGCAGACTTCATGGTCTATCTGGGACGATACTTGATGCACATACATTAAGCCCAATGCAGACTTCATGGTCTATCTGGGACAATACTTGATGCACATACATTAAGCCCAATGCAGACTTCATGGTCTGTCTGGGACGATACTTGATGCACATGCATTAAGCCCAATGCAGACTTCATGGTCTGTCTGGGACGATACTTGATGCACATACATTAAGCCCAATGCAGACTTCATGGTCTATCTGGGACGATACTTGATGCACATGCATTAAGCCCAATGCAGACTTCATGGTCTATCTGGGACAATACTTGATGCACATACATTAAGCCCAATGCAGACTTCATGGTCTGTCTGGGACAATACTTGATGCACATACATTAAGCCCAATGCAGACTTCATGGTCTATCTGGGACGATACTTGATGCACATACATTAAGCCCAATGCAGACTTCATGGTCTATCTGGGACAATACTTGATGCACATACATTAAGCCCAATGTAGACTTCATGGTCTATCTGGGACGATACTTGATGCACATACATTAAGCCCAATGCAGACTTCATGGTCTATCTGGGACGATACTTGATGCACATACATTAAGCCCAATGCAGACTTCATGGTCTATCTGGGACGATACTTGATGCACATACATTAAGCCCAATGCAGACTTCATGGTCTGTCTGGGACAATACTTGATGCACATACATTAAGCCCAATGCAGACTTCATGGTCTGTCTGGTACAATACTTGATGCACATACATTAAGCCCAATGTAGACTTCATGGTCTATCTGGGACGATACTTGATGCACATGCATTAAGCCCAATGTAGACTTAATGGTCTGTCTGGGACGATACTTGATGCACATGCATTAAGCCCAATGCAGACTTCATGGTCTATCTGGGACGATACTTGATGCACATGCATTAAGCCCAATGCAGACTTCATGGTCTGTCTGGGACTATACTTGATGCACATGCATTAAGCCCAATGCAGACTTCATGGTCTGTCTGGGACAATACTTGATGCACATACATTAAGCCCAATGCAGACTTCATGGTCTGTCTGGGACGATACTTGATGCACATACATTAAGCCCAATGCAGACTTCATGGTCTATCTGGGACGATACTTGATGCACATGCATTAAGCCCAATGCAGACTTCATGGTCTATCTGGGACGATACTTGATGCACATGCATTAAGCCCAATGCAGACTTCATGGTCTGTCTGGGACGATACTTGATGCACATGCATTAAGCCCAATGCAGACTTCATGGTCTATCTGGGACGATACTTGATGCACATGCATTAAGCCCAATGCAGACTTCATGGTCTGTCTGGGACGATACTTGATGCACATGCATTAAGCCCAATGCAGACTTCATGGTCTATCTGGGACGATACTTGATGCACATGCATTAAGCCCAATGCAGACTTCATGGTCTATCTGGGACGATACTTGATGCACATGCATTAAGCCCAGTTTTCCCAAAGGGAGGCTCACACACACAACTTCGGAACTGTATTTGAAAGAACTTGGTTCTGCTTTGAAGTGCTTTATCTTACACAAGAATGCGTTTTTAGTCAACTACTAATATAGTTTTTCAAAAGACAAGGTACTTATTTATTATTTAACCTTTTTTCAATGGAGAGGTATTTACCTTTGCATAAACTGAATTTCCTATTCACTATAGTTATGGCATATTATTTTATTTTAGGGTGACATGAGAATTTGTGATAAAGACTAGTTCTGATCAACAGTCGTCATAATTTTCCTGAGATATATTTTAAGTCTTAATTGCATCATAACAACTGAAATCTGTGTATCTTTACAATGTTTTAAAATCTGACTGCAATTGCATTTAATCTTTGAGACATGGTTGTGGTTTGTAGTCACCAATTATGGGGTGAATTTGAAAAGAATGGATTGTAACAATGCACCCAAATTCTCTTGAAGTTTATATCATAATGGTTGAATTGGTTCCTTTATCCTTTGGGTAACAGAAGAAAGTACATGTAAAATATATCCTCTTGTTGTTGGTGATTTATTTCAACAGTTCCCTGTTATTTAGTGTTCACAGTTCCCTGTTATCAAGTTTTCACGGCTGTGAGCCATCAAGGTGGGCTTATGAAATTAAATGCAATAAAATTGTTTTATGTCGAGATAATATTCAGCTTCTGTATATAATTTTACTAGATCTAACAATGACTTCTGTCAAGCATGAGCTTACTTTTCTAACCTTAAAGAAAAAGTTTTTTAGCTTAAATGCTTTGCCTATAAATTTCAACTTTTACTTTGTAGCAGTATACGAGTCCAGGTGTTTTTGGTTAACTAAAATACGGCCAATTAAATGCTTTGTGCAATCATAAATAAGTATCCATATGTCAAGGCTATAAGATTTATTCATGAGAGAAAAGTGAACATTGTTCAATACTAATTCCCACATGAAGACAATGCCAACATCCTTTACATTTGTAATCTCCTTCTTTCCTATCAAGTACCTTCAAAGCAGATAAAAGTGACAAATAAAATTTAGAACTCAGGGGAAAAACAACTAAAAGAGCAACCACAAAAAACACACATGATATAAAATAAAAAGACATGGTTACTAACATTTCAAATTTTTACCTTTGTTGACTGGTGATGTGTAATTTGGTTTATGAACACATAATTGGGTTAAAATTTCAAGTTAACATATATAAACATGTATTTTAATTTCCACACATACAGATGAAAACTATGTGGCTATTTAAACTAGCTTATTGTTCAATTTGTAACATTATTTGCTTCAAATTTTATTCCTTTTTCAATAGACTTATATTCTATTAAATTTTTTTCTGGTAAATTGTAGTTAATTTGGCTCAAGGTCATATGGTAGGGTCATGCATGTTAAGACATATTTAAATACTTTATATAATGTATACAACTTATAGATTAATTTTTCAGGGCATTTGAATATTGTTTCAGTTACAATATGTATTCAAGCTATACATGCTCAATTTACAAAGCAAACAATGTACAAAGCATACAAATATTTTTTCTCACTAAGAAAGAAAACAAAGCTTATAATGTGTATAAGACTTTACAATACTTTACAAGTAAAAGATCACTTCTATTGTCATTTAGCTGATATCAATGGTTGCTTTTGTCTTCCAGAGTAGGTGCCTACAGAAGAACATGAAAATATTTTGGCCAACATGTAACTACAGAAAGAACAAACACCAACAGCATGTTTGACACCATGGGAATTAGGAGCAGGAGATGGCTAGGCCATATCTGCACAATGCCACCTGACTCTTTACCAAGGTTGGCCAGGTCTGCACAATGCAACCCAACTCACTATCAAGGATGGCCATATCTGCACAATGCCACCTGACTCTTTACCAAGGTTGGCCAGGCCTGCACAATGCAACCCAACTCACTATCAAGGATGGCCATATCTGCACAATGCCACCTGACTCTTTACCAAGATTAGCCAGGTCTGCACAATGCAACCCAACTCACTATCAAGGATGGCCATATCTGCACAATGCCACCTGACTCTTTACCAAGGTTGGCCAGGTCTGCACAATGCAACCTAACTCACTATCAAGGATGGCCATATCTGCACAATGCCACTTGAGTCACTATCAAGGCTAGCCATATCTGCACAATGCCACTTGACTCACTATCAAGGATGGCCATATCTGCACAATGCCACCTGAGTCACTTTCAAGGCTGGTCATGTCTGCACAATGCCACTTGACTCACTATCAAGGTTGGCCATGTCTGCACAATGCCACCTGACTCACTATCAAGGATGACCATGTCTGCACAATGCCACCTGACTCACTATCAAGGCTGGCCACGTCTGCACATTGCCACCTGACTCACTATCAAGGATGGCCATGTCAGCAGTGCACATTGCCACCTGACTAACTATCAAGGCTTGCCATGCCTGCACAATGCCACCTGACTTACTTTCAAGGCTGGCCATGTCTGCACATTGCCACCTGACTCACTATCAAGGCTGGCCATGTCTGCACATTGCCACCTGACTCACTATCAAGGATGGTCATTTCTGCACATTGCCACCTGACTCACTATCAAGGATGGCCATGTCTGCACAAAGCCACCTGACTCACTATCAAGGATGGCCATGTCTGCACAATGCCACCTGACTCACTATCAAGGATGGCCATGTTTGCACAATGCCACCTGACTCACTATCAAGGCTTTCCATGTCTGCACAATGCCACATTACGCTATCAAGACTGGCCACATCTGCACAATGCCACCTTACTCTATCAAGGCTGACAACATCTGCACAATGCCACCTGACTCTATCAAGGCTGGCCACATCTGCACAATTCAACCTAACTCAATATCAAAACTCTATCAAGGCTGGCCACATCTGCAAAATGCCACCTTACTCCATCAAGGCTGGCCACGTCTGCACAATGCCACCTGACTCACTATCAAGGCTGGCCAAATCTGCACCAACCAACCTAACTCACTATCAAAACTCTATCAAGGCTGGTCACGTCTGCATATTGCCACCTGACTCACTATCAAGGATGGCCATGTCTGCACATTGCCACCTGATTCACTATCAAGGCTGGCCTTGTCTGCACAATGCTACCTAACTCACAATCAAGGCTGGCCATGTCTGTATAATACCACCTTACTCTATCAAGGATGGCGATGTCTGCACATTGTCACCTGATTCACTATCAAGGCTGGCCACATCTGCACATTGCCACCTGACTCACTATCAAGGCTGGCCATATCTGCATGTTGCAACCTGATTCACTATCAAGGCGTGTCACATCTGCACTATGCCACTTGACTCACTATCAAGGCTGGCCATGTCTGCACAATGCCACCTGACTCACTATCAAGGTTAGCCATATATGCATGTTGCCACCTGACAAAGTATAAAGGCTGGCCACATCTGCACAATGCCACCTGACTCACTATCAAGGCTGGCAACATCTGCACAATGTCACCTGACTTACTATCAAGGCTGGCCACGTCTGCACAATGCCAACTGACTCACTATCAAGGCTGGCGAAGTCTGCACAATGTCACCTGACTTACTATCAAGGTAGGCCACATCTGCACAATGCCACCTGACTCACTATCAAGGCTGGCCACGTCTGCACAATGCCACTTGATTTACTATCAAGGTAGGCCACGTCTGCACAAGGCCACCTCACTCACTATCAAGGCTGGCCATATCTGTACTTTGCCACCTGATTCACTATCAAGAATGGCCATATCTGCACAATGCCACCTGACTCACTATCAAGGCTGGTCATGTCTGCACAATGCCACCTTACTCTATCAAGGCTGGCCACATCTGCACAATGCCACCTGACGCACTATCAAGGCTGGCCATATCTGTACTTTGCCACCTGATTCACTTTCAAGGCTGGTCATGTCTGCTCATTGCCAACTGACTCACTATCAAGGCTGGCCACGTCTGCACAATGCCACCTGACTCACTATCAAGGCTGGCCATATATGCAAGTTGCCACCTTACTCACTGTCAAGGCTGGCCATATCTGCACAATTGAACCTGACTCACTATCAAGGCTGGCCACGTCTGTACAATGCCACCTGACTCACTATCAAGGATGGCCACGTCTGCACGTTGCCACCTGACTCACTATCAAGGCTGGCCACGTTTGCATGTTTCCACCTGACTCACTATCAAGGCTGGCAATATCTGCACATTGCCAACTTACTCACTATCAAGGCTGGCCATGTCTGCACAATGCCACCTGACTCACTATCAAGGCTGGCCATGTCTGCACATTGCCACCTGGCTCACTATCAAGGCTGGCCATATCTTCACATTGCCACCTTACTCACTATCAAGGCTGGCCATGTCTGCACATTGCCACCTGACCTTCTATCAAGGCTGGTCATATCTGCACATAGCCACCTGACTCACTATCAAGGCTGGCCATATATGCACATTTCCACCGTATCTGCACAATGCCACCTGAGTCACTATCAAGGCTGGCCTTGCCTGCACTAATGCGATCTGACTCACTATCAAGGCTGGCTATGTCTGCATGTTGCCAACTGACTCACTATCAATGCTGGCCACGTCTGCACAGTGCCACCTGACTCACTATCAAGGCTGGCCACGTCTGCACGTTGCCACCTGACTCACTATCAAGGTTGGCCATATCTGCACATTGCTACCTGATTCACTATCAAGGCTGGCCATGTCTGAACAATGCCACCTGACCTACTATCAAGGCTGGCAATATCTGCATATTGCCACCTGAATCACTATCAAGGCTGGCCAAGTCTGCACAATGCTTCCTGACTCACTATCAAGTATGGCCATATCTGCACAACACCACCTGAATCACTATCAAGGCTGGCTATGTCTGCATGTTGCCAACTGACTCACTATCAAGGCTGGACACGTCTGCACAGTGCCACCTGACTCACTATCAAGGATGGCCACGTCTGCATGTTGCCACCTGACTCACTATCAAGGCTTGTCATTTCTGCACATTGCCACCTGACTCACTATCAAGGCTGGCCACATCTGAACAATGCCACCTGACTCAATATCAAGGCTAGCCATATCTGCACATTGCCACCTGACTCACTATCAAGGCTGGCCATGTCTGCACATTGTCACCCGACCTACTATCAAGGCTAGCCATATCTGCACATTGCCACTTGACTCACTATCAAGGATGGCCACGTCTGCACAAAGCTTCCTGACTCACTATCAAGGATGGCCATATCTGCACAACACCACCTGACTCACTATCAAGGCTGGGAAAGTCTGTTCAATGCCACCTGACTCACTATTAAGGCTGGCCTTGTCTGCACAATGTGACCTGACTCACTATCAAGGCTGTCTATGTCTGCATGTTGCCAACTGAATCACTATCACGGCTGGCCACGTCTGCACAGTGCCACCTGACTCACTATCAAGGATGGCCTTGTCTGCACAATGCCACCTTACTCAATATCACGGCTGGCCATATCTGCACAACACCACCTGACTCACTATCAAGGCTGGGGAAGTCTGCTCAATGCCACCTGACTCACTATCAAGGCTGGCCTTGTCTGCACTAATGCTATCTGACTCACTATCAAGGCTGGCTATGTCTGCATGTTGCCAACTGACTCACTATCAATGCTGGCCACGTCTGCACAGTACCACCTGACTCACTATCAAGGCTGGCCACGTCTGCACGTTGCCACCTGACTCACTATCAGGTTGGCCATATCTGCACATTGCTACCTGACTCACTATCAAGGCTGGCCACGTCTGAACAATGCCACCTGTCTCACTATCAAGGCTGGCCATATCTGCACATTGCCACCTGACTCACTATCAAGGCTGGCCATGTTTGCACATTGCCACCCAACCTACTATCAAGGCTGACCATATATGCACATTGCCACCTGACTCACTATCAAGGCTGGCCACATCTGCACAATGCTTCCTGACTCACTATCAAGGATGGCAATATCTGAACAACACCACCTGACTCACTATCAAGGCTGGGGAAGTCTGCTCAATGCCACCTGACTCACTTTCAAGGCTGGCCTTGTCTGCACAATGCGACCTGACCCACTATCAAGGCTGTCTATGTCTGCATGTTACCAACTGACTCACTATCATGGTTGGCCATGTCTGCACAGTGCCATCTGACTCACTATCAAGGATTGCAACGTCTGCACATTGTCACCTGACTCACTATCAAGGCTGGCCATATCTGCACATTGCCACCTGACCTACTATCAAGGCTTGCCATGTCTGCACATTGCCACCTGACTCACTATCAAGGATGGCCAAATCTGCACATTGCCATCTGACTCACTATCAAGGCTGGCCCTATCTACACAATGCCACCTTACTCTATCAAGGCTGGCCATGTCTGCACATAACCACCAGACTCACTAAATCAAGGATGGCCACATCTGCATATTGCCACCTGACTCACTATCAAGGCTGGCCATGTCTGCACATTGCCACCTGACTCACTATCAAGTCTGGCCATATCTGCACATTGCCACCTGACTCACTATCAAGGCTGGCCATATCTGCACAATGCAACCTTACGCTATCAAGGCTGGCCATGTCTGCACATAGCCACCTGACTCACTAAATCAAGGATGGCCACATTTGCACATTGCCACCTGACTCACTATCAAAGCTGGCCATGTCTGCACATTGCCACCTGACTCACTATCAAGTCTGGCCATATCTGCACATTGCCACCTGACTCACTATCAAGGCTGGCCATATCTGCACAATGCCACCTTACTCTATCAAGGCTGGCCATGTCTGCACATAGCCACCTGACTCACTATCAAGGCTGGCCATATATGCACATTTCCACCATATCTGCACAATGCCACCTGAGTCACTATCAAGGCTGGCCTTGCCTGCACTAATGCGATCTGACTCACTATCAAGGCTGGCTATGTCTGCATGTTGCCAACTGACTCACTATCAATGCTGGCCACGTCTGCACAGTGCCACCTGACTCACTATCAAGGCTGGCCACGTCTGCAAGTTGCCACCTGACTCACTATCAAGGTTGGCCATATCTGCACATTGCTACCTGACTCACTATCAAGGCTGGCCACGTCTGAACAATGCAACCTGTCTCACTATCAAGGCTGGCCATATCTGCACATTGCCACCTGACTCACTATCAAGGCTGGCCATGTCTGCACATTGCCACCCAACCTACTATCAAGGCTGACCATATATGCACATTGCCACCTGACTCACTATCAAGGCTGGCCACGTCTGCACAATGCTTCCTGACTCACTATCAAGGATGGCCATATCTGCACAACACCACCTGACTCACTATCAAGGCTGGGGAAGTCTGCTCAATGCCACCTGACTCACTTTCAAGGCTGGCCTTGTCTGCACAATGCGACCTGACCCACTATCAAGGCTGTCTATGTCTGCATGTTACCAACTGACTCACTATCACGGTTGGCCATGTCTGCACAGTGCCATCTGACTCACTATCAAGGATTGCCACGTCTGCACGTTGTCACCTGACTCACTATCAAGGCTGGCCATATCTGCACATTGCCACCTGACCTACTATCAAGGCTTGCCATGTCTGCACATTGCCACCTGACTCACTATCAAGGATGGCCATATCTGCACATTGCCACCTGACTCACTATCAAGGCTGGCCAAATCTACACAATGCCACCTTACTCTATCAAGGCTGGCCATGTCTGCACATAACCACCCGACTCACTAAATCAAGGATGGCCACATCTGCACATTGCCACCTGACTCACTATCAAGGCTGGCCATGTCTGCACATTGCCACCTTACTCACTATCAAGTCTGGCCATATCTGCACATTGCCACCTGACTCACTATCAAGGCTGGCCATATCTGCACAATGCAACCTTACGCTATCAAGGCTGGCCATGTCTGCACATAGCCACCTGACTCACTAAATCAAGGATGGCCACATCTGCACATTGCCACCTGACTCACTATCAAGGATGGCCATGTCTGCACATTGTCACCTGACTCACTATCAAGTCTGGCCATATCTGCACATTGCCACCTGACTCACTATCAAGGCTGGCCATATCTGCACAATGCCACCTTACTCTATCAAGGCTGGCCATGTCTGCACATAGCCACCTGACTCACTATCAAGGCTGGCCATACATGCACATTTCCACCATATCTGCACAATGCCACCTGAGTCACTATCAAGGCTGACCATATCTGCACAATGCCACTTGACTCACTATCAAGGATGGCCATATCTGCACAATGCCACCTGAGTCACTATCAAGGCTGGTCATGTCTGCACAATGCCATCTGTCTCACTATCAAGGCTTGTCATGTCTGCACAATGCCACCACCTGACTCACTATCAAGGCTGGTCATGTCTGCACAATGACACCTGACTCACTATCAAGGATGTCCACATCTACACATTGCCACCTGACTCACTATCAAGGCTGGCCACATCTGCACAATGCCACCTCATTCACCATCAAAACTGGCAACGTCTGCACAATGCTTCCCGACTCACTATCAAGGATGGCCATATCTGCACAACACCACCTGACTCACTATCAAGGTTGGCCATGTCTGCACAATGCCACTTGACTCACTATCAAGGCTGGCCATGTCTGCACAATGCCACCTGTCTCACTATCAAGGCTGGTCATGTCTGCACAATGTCACCTGACTCACTATCAAGGCTGGTCATGTCTGCACAATGTCACTTGACTCACTATCAAGGCTGGTCATGTCTGCACAATGCCACCTGTCTCACTATCAAGGCTGGTCATGTCTGCACAATGTCACCTGACTCACTATCAAGGTTGGCCATGTCTGCACAATGCCACTTGACTCACTATCAAGGCTGGCAATATCTGCACATTGCCAACTGACTCACTATCAAGGCTGGCCATGTCTGCACAATGCCACCTGACTCACTATCAAGGCTGGCCATGTCTGCACATTGCCACCTGGCTCACTATCAAGGCTGGCCATATCTTCACATTGCCACCTTACTCACTATCAAGGCTGGCCATGTCTGCACATTGCCACCTGACCTTCTATCAAGGCTGGTCATATCTGCACATAGCCACCTGACTCACTATCAAGGCTGGCCATATATGCACATTTCCACCGTATCTGCACAATGCCACCTGAGTCACTATCAAGGCTGGCCTTGCCTGCACTAATGCGATCTGACTCACTATCAAGGCTGGCTATGTCTGCATGTTGCCAACTGACTCACTATCAATGCTGGCCACGTCTGCACAGTGCCACCTGACTCACTATCAAGGCTGGCCACGTCTGCACGTTGCCACCTGACTCACTATCAAGGTTGGCTATATCTGCACATTGCTACCTGATTCACTATCAAGGCTGGCCATGTCTGAACAATGCCACCTGACCTACTATCAAGGCTGGCAATATCTGCATATTGCCACCTGAATCACTATCAAGGCTGGCCAAGTCTGCACAATGCTTCCTGACTCACTATCAAGTATGGCCATATCTGCACAACACCACCTGAATCACTATCAAGGCTGGCTATGTCTGCATGTTGCCAACTGACTCACTATCAAGGCTGGACACGTCTGCACAGTGCCACCTGACTCACTATCAAGGATGGCCACGTCTGCATGTTGCCACCTGACTCACTATCAAGGCTTGTCATTTCTGCACATTGCCACCTGACTCACTATCAAGGCTGGCCACATCTGAACAATGCCACCTGACTCAATATCAAGGCTAGCCATATCTGCACATTGCCACCTGACTCACTATCAAGGCTGGCCATGTCTGCACATTGTCACCCGACCTACTATCAAGGCTAGCCATATCTGCACATTGCCACTTGACTCACTATCAAGGATGGCCACGTCTGCACAAAGCTTCCTGACTCACTATCAAGGATGGCCATATCTGCACAACACCACCTGACTCACTATCAAGGCTGGGAAAGTCTGTTCAATGCCACCTGACTCACTATTAAGGCTGGCCTTGTCTGCACAATGTGACCTGACTCACTATCAAGGCTGTCTATGTCTGCATGTTGCCAACTGAATCACTATCACGGCTGGCCACGTCTGCACAGTGCCACCTGACTCACTATCAAGGATGGCCTTGTCTGCACAATGCCACCTTACTCAATATCACGGCTGGCCATATCTGCACAACACCACCTGACTCACTATCAAGGCTGGGGAAGTCTGCTCAATGCCACCTGACTCACTATCAAGGCTGGCCTTGTCTGCACTAATGCTATCTGACTCACTATCAAGGCTGGCTATGTCTGCATGTTGCCAACTGACTCACTATCAATGCTGGCCACATCTGCACAGTACCACCTGACTCACTATCAAGGCTGGCCACGTCTGCACGTTGCCACCTGACTCACTATCAGGTTGGCCATATCTGCACATTGCTACCTGACTCACTATCAAGGCTGGCCACGTCTGAACAATGCCACCTGTCTCACTATCAAGGCTGGCCATATCTGCACATTGCCACCTGACTCACTATCAAGGCTGGCCATGTTTGCACATTGCCACCCAACCTACTATCAAGGCTGACCATATATGCACATTGCCACCTGACTCACTATCAAGGCTGGCCACATCTGCACAATGCTTCCTGACTCACTATCAAGGATGGCAATATCTGAACAACACCACCTGACTCACTATCAAGGCTGGGGAAGTCTGCTCAATGCCACCTGACTCACTTTCAAGGCTGGCCTTGTCTGCACAATGCGACCTGACCCACTATCAAGGCTGTCTATGTCTGCATGTTACCAACTGACTCACTATCATGGTTGGCCATGTCTGCACAGTGCCATCTGACTCACTATCAAGGATTGCAACGTCTGCACATTGTCACCTGACTCACTATCAAGGCTGGCCATATCTGCACATTGCCACCTGACCTACTATCAAGGCTTGCCATGTCTGCACATTGCCACCTGACTCACTATCAAGGATGGCCAAATCTGCACATTGCCATCTGACTCACTATCAAGGCTGGCCCTATCTACACAATGCCACCTTACTCTATCAAGGCTGGCCATGTCTGCACATAACCACCAGACTCACTAAATCAAGGATGGCCACATCTGCATATTGCCACCTGACTCACTATCAAGGCTGGCCATGTCTGCACATTGCCACCTGACTCACTATCAAGTCTGGCCATATCTGCACATTGCCACCTGACTCACTATCAAGGCTGGCCATATCTGCACAATGCAACCTTAAGCTATCAAGGCTGGCCATGTCTGCACATAGCCACCTGACTCACTAAATCAAGGATGGCCACATTTGCACATTGCCACCTGACTCACTATCAAAGCTGGCCATGTCTGCACATTGCCACCTGACTCACTATCAAGTCTGGCCATATCTGCACATTGCCACCTGACTCACTATCAAGGCTGGCCATATCTGCACAATGCCACCTTACTCTATCAAGGCTGGCCATGTCTGCACATAGCCACCTGACTCACTATCAAGGCTGGCCATATATGCACATTTCCACCATATCTGCACAATGCCACCTGAGTCACTATCAAGGCTGGCCTTGCCTGCACTAATGCGATCTGACTCACTATCAAGGCTGGCTATGTCTGCATGTTGCCAACTGACTCACTATCAATGCTGACCACGTCTGCACAGTGCCACCTGACTCACTATCAAGGCTGGCCACGTCTGCAAGTTGCCACCTGACTCACTATCAAGGTTGGCCATATCTGCACATTGCTACCTGACTCACTATCAAGGCTGGCCACGTCTGAACAATGCAACCTGTCTCACTATCAAGGCTGGCCATATCTGCACATTGCCACCTGACTCACTATCAAGGCTGGCCATGTCTGCACATTGCCACCCAACCTACTATCAAGGCTGACCATATATGCACATTGCCACCTGACTCACTATCAAGGCTGGCCACGTCTGCACAATGCTTCCTGACTCACTATCAAGGATGGCCATATCTGCACAACACCACCTGACTCACTATCAAGGCTGGGGAAGTCTGCTCAATGCCACCTGACTCACTTTCAAGGCTGGCCTTGTCTGCACAATGCGACCTGACCCACTATCAAGGCTGTCTATGTCTGCATGTTACCAACTGACTCACTATCACGGTTGGCCATGTCTGCACAGTGCCATCTGACTCACTATCAAGGATTGCCACGTCTGCACGTTGTCACCTGACTCACTATCAAGGCTGGCCATATCTGCACATTGCCACCTGACCTACTATCAAGGCTTGCCATGTCTGCACATTGCCACCTGACTCACTATCAAGGATGGCCATATCTGCACATTGCCACCTGACTCACTATCAAGGCTGGCCATATCTACACAATGCCACCTTACTCTATCAAGGCTGGCCATGTCTGCACATAACCACCCGACTCACTAAATCAAGGATGGCCACATCTGCACATTGCCACCTGACTCACTATCAAGGCTGGCCATGTCTGCACATTGCCACCTTACTCACTATCAAGTCTGGCCATATCTGCACATTGCCACCTGACTCACTATCAAGGCTGGCCATATCTGCACAATGCAACCTTACGCTATCAAGGCTGGCCATGTCTGCACATAGCCACCTGACTCACTAAATCAAGGATGGCCACATCTGCACATTGCCACCTGACTCACTATCAAGGATGGCCATGTCTGCACATTGTCACCTGACTCACTATCAAGTCTGGCCATATCTGCACATTGCCACCTGACTCACTATCAAGGCTGGCCATATCTGCACAATGCCACCTTACTCTATCAAGGCTGGCCATGTCTGCACATAGCCACCTGACTCACTATCAAGGCTGGCCATACATGCACATTTCCACCATATCTGCACAATGCCACCTGAGTCACTATCAAGGCTGACCATATCTGCACAATGCCACTTGACTCACTATCAAGGATGGCCATATCTGCACAATGCCACCTGAGTCACTATCAAGGCTGGTCATGTCTGCACAATGCCACCTGTCTCACTATCAAGGCTTGTCATGTCTGCACAATGCCACCACCTGACTCACTATCAAGGCTGGTCATGTCTGCACAATGACACCTGACTCACTATCAAGGATGTCCACATCTACACATTGCCACCTGACTCACTATCAAGGCTGGCCACATCTGCACAATGCCACCTCATTCACCATCAAAACTGGCAACGTCTGCACAATGCTTCCCGACTCACTATCAAGGATGGCCATATCTGCACAACACCACCTGACTCACTATCAAGGTTGGCCATGTCTGCACAATGCCACTTGACTCACTATCAAGGCTGGCCATGTCTGCACAATGCCACCTGTCTCACTATCAAGGCTGGTCATGTCTGCACAATGTCACCTGACTCACTATCAAGGCTGGTCATGTCTGCACAATGTCACTTGACTCACTATCAAGGCTGGTCATGTCTGCACAATGCCACCTGTCTCACTATCAAGGCTGGTCATGTCTGCACAATGTCACCTGACTCACTATCAAGGTTGGCCATGTCTGCACAATGCCACTTGACTCACTATCAAGGCTGGCAATATCTGCACATTGCCAACTGACTCACTATCAAGGCTGGCCATGTCTGCACAATGCCACCTGACTCACTATCAAGGCTGGCCATGTCTGCACATTGCCACCTGGCTCACTATCAAGGCTGGCCATATCTTCACATTGCCACCTTACTCACTATCAAGGCTGGCCATGTCTGCACATTGCCACCTGACCTTCTATCAAGGCTGGTCATATCTGCACATAGCCACCTGACTCACTATCAAGGCTGGCCATATATGCACATTTCCACCGTATCTGCACAATGCCACCTGAGTCACTATCAAGGCTGGCCTTGCCTGCACTAATGCGATCTGACTCACTATCAAGGCTGGCTATGTCTGCATGTTGCCAACTGACTCACTATCAATGCTGGCCACGTCTGCACAGTGCCACCTGACTCACTATCAAGGCTGGCCACGTCTGCACTTTGCCACCTGACTCACTATCAAGGTTGGCTATATCTGCACATTGCTACCTTATTCACTATCAAGGCTGGCCATGTCTGAACAATGCCACCTGACCTACTATCAAGGCTGGCAATATCTGCATATTGCCACCTGAATCACTATCAAGGCTGGCCAAGTCTGCACAACACCACCTGACTCACTATCAAGTATGGCCATATCTGCACAACACCACCTGAATCACTATCAAGGCTGGCTATGTCTGCATGTTGCCAACTGACTCACTATCAAGGCTGGACACGTCTGCACAGTGCCACCTGACTCACTATCAAGGATGGCCACGTCTGCATGTTGCCACCTGACTCACTATCAAGGCTTGTCATTTCTGCACATTGCCACCTGACTCACTATCAAGGCTGGCCACATCTGAACAATGCCACCTGACTCAATATCAAGGCTAGCCATATCTGCACATTGCCACCTGACTCACTATCAAGGCTGGCCATGTCTGCACATTTTCACCCGACCTACTATCAAGGCTAGCCATATCTGCACATTGCCACTTGACTCACTATCAAGGATGGCCACGTCTGCACAAAGCTTCCTGACTCACTATCAAGGATGGCCATATCTGCACAACACCACCTGACTCACTATCAAGGCTGGGAAAGTCTGTTCAATGCCACCTGACTCACTATTAAGGCTGGCCTTGTCTGCACAATGTGACCTGACTCACTATCAAGGCTGTCTATGTCTGCATGTTGCCAACTGAATCACTATCACGGCTGGCCACGTCTGCACAGTGCCACCTGACTCACTATCAAGGATGGCCTTGTCTGCACAATGCCACCTTACTCAATATCACGGCTGGCCATATCTGCACAACACCACCTGACTCACTATCAAGGCTGGGGAAGTCTGCTCAATGCCACCTGACTCACTATCAAGGCTGGCCTTGTCTGCACTAATGCTATCTGACTCACTATCAAGGCTGGCTATGTCTGCATGTTGCCAACTGACTCACTATCAATGCTGGCCACGTCTGCACAGTACCACCTGACTCACTATCAAGGCTGGCCACGTCTGCACGTTGCCACCTGACTCACTATCAGGTTGGCCATATCTGCACATTGCTACCTGACTCACTATCAAGGCTGGCCACGTCTGAACAATGCCACCTGTCTCACTATCAAGGCTGGCCATATCTGCACATTGCCACCTGACTCACTATCAAGGCTGGCCATGTTTGCACATTGCCACCCAACCTACTATCAAGGCTGACCATATATGCACATTGCCACCTGACTCACTATCAAGGCTGGCCACATCTGCACAATGCTTCCTGACTCACTATCAAGGATGGCAATATCTGAACAACACCACCTGACTCACTATCAAGGCTGGGGAAGTCTGCTCAATGCCACCTGACTCACTTTCAAGGCTGGCCTTGTCTGCACAATGCGACCTGACCCACTATCAAGGCTGTCTATGTCTGCATGTTACCAACTGACTCACTATCATGGTTGGCCATGTCTGCACAGTGCCATCTGACTCACTATCAAGGATTGCAACGTCTGCACATTGTCACCTGACTCACTATCAAGGCTGGCCATATCTGCACATTGCCACCTGACCTACTATCAAGGCTTGCCATGTCTGCACATTGCCACCTGACTCACTATCAAGGATGGCCAAATCTGCACATTGCCATCTGACTCACTATCAAGGCTGGCCCTATCTACACAATGCCACCTTACTCTATCAAGGCTGGCCATGTCTGCACATAACCACCAGACTCACTAAATCAAGGATGGCCACATCTGCATATTGCCACCTGACTCACTATCAAGAATGGCCATGTCTGCACATTGCCACCTGACTCACTATCAAGTCTGGCCATATCTGCACATTGCCACCTGACTCACTATCAAGGCTGCCCATATCTGCACAATGCAACCTTACGCTATCAAGGCTGGCCATGTCTGCACATAGCCACCTGACTCACTAAATCAAGGATGGCCACATTTGCACATTGCCACCTGACTCACTATCAAAGCTGGCCATGTCTGCACATTGCCACCTGACTCACTATCAAGTCTGGCCATATCTGCACATTGCCACCTGACTCACTATCAAGGCTGGCCATATCTGCACAATGCCACCTTACTCTATCAAGGCTGGCCATGTCTGCACATAGCCACCTGACTCACTATCAAGGCTGGCCATATATGCACATTTCCACCATATCTGCACAATGCCACCTGAGTCACTATCAAGGCTGGCCTTGCCTGCACTAATGCGATCTGACTCACTATCAAGGCTGGCTATGTCTGCATGTTGCCAACTGACTCACTATCAATGCTGGCCACGTCTGCACAGTGCCACCTGACTCACTATCAAGGCTGGCCACGTCTGCAAGTTGCCACCTGACTCACTATCAAGGTTGGCCATATCTGCACATTGCTACCTGACTCACTATCAAGGCTGGCCACGTCTGAACAATGCAACCTGTCTCACTATCAAGGCTGGCCATATCTGCACATTGCCACCTGACTCACTATCAAGGCTGGCCATGTCTGCACATTGCCACCCAACCTACTATCAAGGCTGACCATATATGCACATTGCCACCTGACTCACTATCAAGGCTGGCCACGTCTGCACAATGCTTCCTGACTCACTATCAAGGATGGCCATATCTGCACAACACCACCTGACTCACTATCAAGGCTGGGGAAGTCTGCTCAATGCCACCTGACTCACTTTCAAGGCTGGCCTTGTCTGCACAATGCGACCTGACCCACTATCAAGGCTGTCTATGTCTGCATGTTACCAACTGACTCACTATCACGGTTGGCCATGTCTGCACAGTGCCATCTGACTCACTATCAAGGATTGCCATGTCTGCACGTTGTCACCTGACTAACTATCAAGGCTGGCCATATCTGCACATTGCCACCTGACCTACTATCAAGGCTTGCCATGTCTGCACATTGCCACCTGACTCACTATCAAGGATGGCCATATCTGCACATTGCCACCTGACTCACTATCAAGGCTGGCCATATCTACACAATGCCACCTTACTCTATCAAGGCTGGCCATGTCTGCACATAACCACCCGACTCACTAAATCAAGGATGGCCACATCTGAACATTGCCACCTGACTCACTATCAAGGCTGGCCATGTCTGCATATTGCCACCTTACTCACTATCAAGTCTGGCCATATCTGCACATTGCCACCTGACTCACTATCAAGGCTGGCCATATCTGCACAATGCAACCTTACGCTATCAAGGCTGGCCATGTCTGCACATAGCCACCTGACTCACTAAATCAAGGATGGCCACATCTGCACATTGCCACCTGACTCACTATCAAGGATGGCCATGTCTGCACATTGTCACCTGACTCACTATCAAGTCTGGCCATATCTGCACATTGCCACCTGACTCACTATCAAGGCTGGCCATATCTGCACAATGCCACCTTACTCTATCAAGGCTGGCCATGTCTGCACATAGCCACCTGACTCACTATCAAGGCTGGCCATACATGCACATTTCCACCATATCTGCACAATGCCACCTGAGTCACTATCAAGGCTGACCATATCTGCACAATGCCACTTGACTCACTATCAAGGATGGCCATATCTGCACAATGCCACCTGAGTCACTATCAAGGCTGGTCATGTCTGCACAATGCCACCTGTCTCACTATCAAGGCTTGTCATGTCTGCACAATGCCACCACCTGACTCACTATCAAGGCTGGTCATGTCTGCACAATGACACCTGACTCACTATCAAGGATGTCCACATCTACACATTGCCACCTGACTCACTATCAAGGCTGGCCACATCTGCACAATGCCACCTCATTCACCATCAAAACTGGCAACGTCTGCACAATGCTTCCCGACTCACTATCAAGGATGGCCATATCTGCACAACACCACCTGACTCACTATCAAGGTTGGCCATGTCTGCACAATGCCACTTGACTCACTATCAAGGCTGGCCATGTCTGCACAATGCCACCTGTCTCACTATCAAGGCTGGTCATGTCTGCACAATGTCACCTGACTCACTATCAAGGCTGGTCATGTCTGCACAATGTCACTTGACTCACTATCAAGGCTGGTCATGTCTGCACAATGCCACCTGTCTCACTATCAAGGCTGGTCATGTCTGCACAATGTCACCTGACTCACTATCAAGGTTGGCCATGTCTGCACAATGCCACTTGACTCACTATCAAGGCTGGCCATGTCTGCACAATGTCACCTGACTCACTATCAAGGCTGGCCATGTCTGCACATTGCCACCTGACTCACTATCAATGCTGGCAATGTCTGCCCATTGCCACCTGATTCACTATTAAGGTATACCAGATCTGCACAATGCAACCTAACTCACTATCAAAACTCTATCAAGGCTGGCCACGTCTGCACATTGCCACCTGACTCACTATCAAGGATGGCCATGTCTTCACAATGCCACCTGATGCACTATCAAGGATTGCCATATCTGACTCACTATCAAGGCTGACCACGTCTTCTCAATACCACCTTACTCTATTAAGGCTGGCCATGTATGCACAATGCCACCTGACTCACTATCAAGGCTGGCCACGTCTGCACAATGCCACCTGACTCACTATCAAGGCTGGCCACATCTGCACAATGCCACCTGACTTACTATCAAGGATGGCCACATCTGCACATTGCAACCTGACTCACTATCAAGGCTGGCCACATCTGCACAATGCCACCTGACTCACTATCAAGGCTGGCCATATCTGCACATTACCACCTGACTCTCTATTAAGGTTGGCCATGTCTGCACAACGCCACCTGACTCAATATCAATGGTTGCCAAGTCTGCACAATGCTACCTAACTCTCTCAAGGCTGGCCATGTCTGCACAATTCTACCTGACTCACTATCAAGGCTGGTCCTGTCTGCACAATGCCACCTGACTCACTATCAATGCTGGTTAGGTCTGCACAATGCCACTTGACTCACTATCAAGGCTGGCCCTGTGTGCACAATGCCACCTGACTCACTATCAAAGATGGCCACGTCTGCATAATGCCACCAGACTCACTTTCAAGGCTAGCCACGTCTGCACATTGCCAACTGACTCACACAATTTGTGGACGACCTTAAGAGACATGGCGCAGAAAAATGGAGCTAGTGCTCAAGAACAGGGGCTATACACTGCATACAGAGTCGCAACAGCAGCTGACAGACCAAAGTGGTGGCTCCCTTACAGTTGGCTCAAGCACCAGATGGCCCAAGGATGATTGAGTGAGTGAGTAACTTATGTTTGATATAATGATGAGAATTGTTATGCCTCTGTGCTTTTGTTGTAAATGTAGTAGTGTAGTGGTTTGTAATGTATATAGTCAAAGGACTTATTAACAACACGAGTGTGAGGTTATATATATTTAATAGCATTCTAATGAAAGCTTACCTGTACAACTACATGTACTATAAATGATGTCACACTATGGATTGCATACATGAGACTTAATGTACAGGCTGTCTGCATCTATTTAATGAATAACCATTGGGTATGTAAAAAGCTTTCATATGTATCTATGTATCAGAGTCATGGAACAGCCCCACTGAGTGAATGGCATTAAGCATTGTCTTTGCCTGTGTTTTAAACTCTTTAACCTCCCAGTAAGGGGTGGATATTGCTCTAACTTACAGAGTTTAATGACTAAATGTTGGGATGATTGTTTATAAGGATTTTAGGCCTTGGCGATATTTGGTGCAGTTATGGCCCATTGGCTGATTTTCATACATTCACTTATAAGTCGCCTGAAGCTTGTGTTTTAAAGTCATCTTTAATTGGTGGATTAACGATAACTTTCACAGTTCAATGATCTTTTTTGTAGATGATAAAAAAGAAAGGAACTTTGGCTGAAACAATTGTGGGCACAATTATGGCCCTTTGTTTTTCCACTATAGAATATACAGTTGCAAAACTGTTTGTATAGTGCTCCTCTTACTGCCAGTGTTTGGCAGATTGGCTCAAACTTGCACAGCTTAACCCTTTCCCACTTAGGTACATATTGTGACATGTTTGTAGTCTCTAAGAAAGTTATATTTAATTGAAGACCATTCTGACTAGATTCAAGTTTTAAAGGCTTCATCACAGACCCTTAGATACTAATGAGCAGCAAACAGCATAAAACCTGAACAGACTGCGAGTTACTTGCAGGCTGTTCTGGTTTTATGCTGTTTGCACATAGCACTTTTCACTTTGCCTCTGAGTGAGAAAGAGTTAAGGTGTAGAATGATCTTTTATGGTCCGACTTTGTCTGTGATCAGTTTTGGCCCTCTGTCGGACTTTTTCTGTGATCAGGTTTGGCCCTCTGTCGGACTTTCCCTCTGTCGGACTTTGTCTGTGATCAGTTTTGGCCCTCTGTCGGACTTTGTCTGTGATCAGTTTTGGCCCTCTGTCGGACTTTGTCTGTGATCAGTTTTGGCCCTCTGTCAGACTTTGTCTTGATCAGTTTTGGCCCTCTGCCGGACTTTGCCTGTAATCAGTTTTGGCCCTCTGTCAGGCTTTGTCTTGATCAGTTTTGGCCCTCTGTCGGACTTTGTCTGTGATCAGTTTTGGCCCTCTGTCCTTTTATCTGCTTAATAATTAATTGCTGGTTTATCTGTGTCCAAACATGCCTTGTGGGACATCTGTGTCTGTGAAACATTTCTTGTGTATAACTTAATTTAGAACATTATAACTAACCCAGTACATGTGAAGAATGTAAGTGCATTACCCAATTACAATAAAACTGCGATAACTCGAGGAAGCACGGGACTGACCTCGATGCTCGAGTAATCGCGGGTTTCCAGTAATCCATGATATTATTTGTTTTCATTGTCTTGGTTGATGATGCTTAACTCTGACTGCAAACGCTTTATTTACATGTAAGACGGTGCTAGAGAAAGAAAAAGCTTTGTAAAAATCGCTTAAGGTTACATTATAATAAACTTAACAATAAGGATGATCGTACATTCATCTAATTTAATCAACATACAAACAAAACACATTATATAATAAAAAATATTCAATCAATATTCAATATACATGTAGCATATTTTAAATAGAACATAAGGTACGTACATGCACATGAAATTTTTTTTGATACGCTCTGTTTTATACCATACATTTTATCATAATTATCTATTGCTGATTATTCAATTATCATTAAAACTGTGTAGCTTTGATATGCATCTCAAAGGATTACAATTTGCAGTGTTTCTCAAACTGCGACTAACTTCACACCTAATTGAGCCTCTATTGTCTGCTTGATTGCGCTGTTTTCATAACTCGAATATTTTTAGCACCGACCAGACGAGAAAGTGTCCTCGAATAATTGCTTGTTAATTAGGTGTGAAATGCCTTTCAGGGACCGGCACACGTCCTCGAGTTATTGAAAATCGCATGTTTGAGTTATTGCGAGTATTTTTATATAGAAACTAAAGGACAATGCTAGGGACTTCCTTTAATGCTCGAGTAATCGCCAGTTTTCGAGAAATCGCCAGCTCGAGTTATTGCAATTCTACTGTATATTGAATTTTAAATAGAGTCATGACCCAGTGTCTGTTTTTCAAAAATATTTTATATAGGCCCCTGGAGCTTGTGTTTTCAACTGAGTCGTGTTCTGAGAAAACTGGGCTTAAATCATGTGCGTAAAGTGTCATCCCAGATTTAGCCTGTGCGGACTGCACGGCTAATCTGGGATGACACTTTCCACACATGCATTAAGCCCAAATTTCTCAGAACCTGACACAATTAAGTATTGGTGGATCTTGTTATAAAATTAACAGTTGAATAACCTTATAATTACATAGATGATCTAAAAGAAAGGATTTTGACTGCGATGTTTTTGCCAGAATTATGGCTCTTTGTCTATGTTTTCACTAAACAAGATATGGTCCTAAAATTGTGCGTTTTTTACACCTCCTTAATTACTGGGTGAATAGCACGAAACTTTCAAAGTTCACTGTTGAATAACCTTAATGTGAAGATGATTGTAAAGAAATAAATTTTGGCTGCAACACAATTTGCCAGAATTATGGCAGAATCAAAATTATTGTGTACAACTCGTCTAACTGGTTGGAGGATTTTGCTCAAACTGTCACAGATGTCAAGGATTTTATGGAATGCTGTTACCAGTTTTGTCCCTTTTTCTGATTGTCTGCTTTAGAATAATGTATAGTGGATTTGCCTGCATCCAAACATGCCTTTTAGAGCTTCTGTGTCTGTGAGACTTTCGAGTTTATAACTTAATTTTGAACATAATTAGTTACAAGTTTATGTGTTGCATTACCTGTAAATGTTGAGAAATAATATTTGATTTGTCCTGGCTTAAACTTATCAGGAATACAATTAAATACCAAGTGTAATTTAATAAGGATACCATGTTTCTCATTAAATGAAATTAATGTGCTTTAGTACTGCTTTATTACTATGAACATAATCTATGTCATATGAAGCATGAAATAAATTCATTAAAATAACACAGAAAATTACTAGATGGTTATTGACAAAAATAGTGTGTGTTTTTTTCCATTTATGATGAATGATGTTGCAAATTTATGTTCTCATAATAGTGAAATGTTACGCAAAAATAGCATGCATCATAACCTGAAGAAGAATATTCTGCTAAACATAAGTTTGTATTAAATAGGTTCTCGGATGTTTGATATTATAAGGTACACATACAATTAATCTTGTTATAGACCTTTCCTGTTTAAACTCTTATTGCATTTGGATGTCGTTTTAAATTCTTGCGTTGAATTAAAACTGTATTTTTGATAACTGTTATACATACAATTTGTAATTGCTGAATGGTAGAATGCTAAAAGTTACTGCCATCTTCATTTTTCTAATTTTCTGTATGCATGATTTTTGTAGGCATACGTTCACCATGAATGCTGCTGGACATATTTTTGTAAACAATTTTTGTTCTTAACTATTTCATCAATATATTATTGTTGTTAAATAAAAATAAGGAATTAATGTGCATTTTTTAACACCAGTCCTGTCTAAATTGATGGGGGGAAAGATAAAAATATCCATTAAACTTGTAAAATCATTTTAATTCAAACAGGAGTTTGTTGTTACTAAAATAGCAAGAAGATTGTATTGTTACTTAATTTTGTCCTTATCATTTTCCATTAAATAAATCATAAAATTATCAACATATCACACCTATATCTGATGTATAAATATTTACCTGATATAGCATTGGCACATTCAAGCCTTTACACTGTCATGTGTAATTGTCTTTGTATGTATAATGAAAAACAATAAATAATGGTAAAGTATTTTTCCAATTTCCAATTGATGATTGGTCTATGAGTTATGACAGGTTTTCCAATTACTTTTGTCTGATATCATTGTCACAATTCCACAAATTGAATAGAAACCTAGGCTCTATATTGACAGCTGGGTGAAAGGTAATTTCCAGAAAGATGAAAGATTTGATAATCAGAGAAATTGGATATCATAAATAATCCTGCATGTATCTGATGAAAATTGCATTCATATTCAACATACGTTTAAAAACTATCAGGGTTATCAAAATTTGCAAATCTTTGACACCAAATTGTTACAAAATGCTTTATTAAATTTTTGGACAAGGTATTAAGTTTTGAATTTGCAAAAAATAAAATGCATTTAGATTTAGAATTGCAATGATCCACTCAATATATCTTGTTTAGCACTGTCAAAACAGACTGATGGACACATTTTTTTTTTAACTTTTTTTTTTTAAATATAAAGAAAGTGCACACTTTATTCGCTCATCTATTTTTTGAAAAAAAATTATGAGCTATTGTCATCACCTTGGCGTCGGCGTCCAGTTAAGTTTTGCGTTTAGGTACACTTTTCTCATAAAGTATCAATGCTATTGCATTCAAACTTCATTCAGACGTAAGGGGACTGTGCAGGCAAAGTTATGTAACTCTGATTGGCATTTTGACAGAATTATGTGCCCTTTGTTTACTTAGAAAATTGAAAATTTGATTAAGTTTTGTGTTTAGGTCCAGTTTTTTCCTAAAGTATCAAAGCCATTGCTTTCATACTTGCACCACTTACTAACTATCGTAAGGGGACTGTGCAGGCAAAGTTATGTAACTCTGACTGGCATTTTGACGGAATTATGGGCCCTTTATACTTGAAAAGTTTTGTGTTTTGGTCCACTTTACCCCTAAAGTATCATAGATATTGCTTTCATACTTGGAACACTCGCAAACTATCATAAGGGGACAGTAAAGGACAAGTTGCATAACTCTGGTTGTCATTTTTACGGAATTATGGCCCTTTTTTTACTTAGTAACTTTGAATATATGGTTACATTTTGTGCTTAGATCCACTTTGACTCTCAAGGTCAAATTATTAAATTTTGCTAAAATCGCCATAACTTCTTTATTTATGATTAGATTTGATTGATACTTTGACAAAACAACTCTTAACCCCCCCTCCCCCCCCCCCCCCCCCCCCCCCCCCGAATCTCCCCTCAATTCCCCCCATTATTTTTTTTTAATTAAAGATCATCTAATAAATGACCACTACACCCTCACACTATACCCCCACCCCACCCCACTAATAATTTTTATGCCCCCCGGTAGGGTGGCATATAGCAGTTGAACTGTCCGTCAGTGTCAACCAGTCTCTCTGTCCGTACGAAAAAAACTTTAACATTAGCCATAACTTTTTCACTTTTAAGATAGCAACTTGATATTTGGCATGCATGTGTATCTCATGGAGCTGCACATTTTGAGTGGTGAAAGGTCAAGGTCATCCTTCAAGGTCAAAGGTCAAATTTATGGTGTCTGTCCGTCCGAAAACTTTAACATTGGCCATAACTTTTTCAATATTGAAGATAGCAACTTGATATTTGGCTTGCATGTGTATCTCATGGAGCTGAACATTTTGAGAGGTGAAAGGTGAAGGTGAAGGTCATCCTGAAAGGTCAAATGTCAAAAATATGGCGTCTGTCCGTCCGAAAACTTTAATTTTGGCCTTAACTTTTTTAATATTGAAGATAGCAACTTGATATTTGGCATGCATGTGTATCTCATGAAGCTGCACGTTTTGAGTGGTGGAAGTTCAAGGTCAAGGTCATCCTTCAAGGTCAAAAAATAAAAATAAAATTAAAATCGGCGTTCTCATGAAGCTGCACATTTTGAGTGGTGGAAGTTCAAGGTCATCCTTTAAGGTCAAGGTCATCCTTCAAGGTCAAAGGTCAAAAAACAAATTAAAAATTTCAAAGCGGCATTATCATGAAGCTGCACATTTTGAGTGGTGGAAGTTCAAGGTCAAGGTCATTCTTCAAGATCAAGGTCATCCTTCAAGGTCAAAGGTCAAAAAAAATATTCAAACACCAAGTGTTTCTGACAAATAAATCTCTTGTTTTTTTTCAAACATGGTTAAAAAACACAAATATTTGTTTTTATTATTTTATTTTTGAAATACCGTCCAACCATCCCAACCAAGAATCACCCCCCCCCCCCTGGTCTGCACCCGCAAGGCGGTGCTCTTGTTACTATTATGCACTTTGCAGAGTTTATGACTATTCAGTACCGTGAACAGCTTGAGTCACCTTGTTTTAGTATTTTTGTTTTAGTATTAAAGGGACCTTTTCACAGATTTTGGCATGTTTTGAAGTTTGTTATTAAATGCTTTATATTGATAAATGAAAACATTTGATCTAAAAAGCTCCAGTAAAAAAACAAGAATAAAATTAAGAAAGTCTATGGCTTAGACCACTACGCCATCTGTGCTCATACTATGAGGGATGTATTTTATACTTTATATAAGGGATCCTCGTAGTTTCACAAAATATAACGACAACAACAGAACTCTCCAAATTATTCAATCGTTTCGCGTTGCAACGGTTTACAATTTTCAGGTTTTTTAATCGTCAAAAGAAAGAATATAATGGATATTTTAGAGCATGGTAAATGTTCAGTATTACTGTTTTCTTATAAATATCATAACTACAACGAAAATTTGTGAATCTGAAACTTTTTATTATAATTTTGTAAATTTACCAAAACATGAAATTTTAGGCTCCTTTAATACATTGTGCACAGTTTATTACTATGAAGCATTGTGCACAGTTTAAGACATGTTGAATAATATTACCAATATATCACTGCACTATTGAATTTTTGAAAGAACAGTCTATTGTTACTTGGTTTAACAATATTTTCATGAAAAAAACTTGAAGAGTGAGAGCTTGTCTTCAAAGGTGTCTTAATTGTCAATTAATACCAAAGCAGCAAAATATGTTAACCAATATTCACACTTCTTCAATCAAGAAGTGTAAAAAATGGAATTACAGTATGTACCCTTATCAGACAAGCAATAAAATGTTATCAATTAGAGTTTTCACATATAAACACATTGATTTTTGCATTTCCCTTCAATAATAAACAAGTACTGAACATGTTTTATCCCTCATAAAATTGAAAAAGAAAGATTTTCTTCTGCTAGTTAAAGTAAGTAAATTACAAGGATAACTGTGATGTAATTTTTGCACTTAATAAGAAAAGCATTGTAGATTTTTTTGCTTAATTTTTGTCATTGAATATTGCACAATATTTGTGATATTAACCAGCTTATAACACCTGTTATGACGTTGATGTGGTCAAACAAGGTAAAAAAATGTTTTTGCATTTAGAATGGCATGCATCCGTTTTGAGGTTGTTGTTTTTTCCGTAGTTTTTTTATACAAAAGTTTATTGGTGTGTTTATTTTAGTATTCAAATTGAAAAAAAAAAAGATTATAATTTTACAAATTGGATATACCAATAACAAGTATGGTAATTTACAATTAAAAATCATAATTACTGGTGTGTATTCATATTTGGAGATACAAAAACTGTTGGTGGTTTTGGATAATGTATTGTAACAGAGGAGTAAATCACATGATAGTCAAGATGGAGACGTCCATGCCGTGACAGTTATTTTTCGCCGTTGTATGCCCTTTATTACTTTTGTTTAATTTTTAAATGAAATTCGCTTTCCAGCCTAATCAGTGAAAAGGTGATATACTTTTATTTCGTATTAAAATTCGCATTATCTCTCCACTTTACTCAACACAGATTTTCTGAGTGGGGCTGTAATAAGTTCATCCCACTAAAAAATTTCGCAGCCAGTAATGTCGAGATGTAGAGCAAATATTCATACGTAATAAACGCTAGTAACATTCTTGCATATATGGCTGGAAAGTGAGAGGCATTTTAAAATTAATACGTAGTAGAGAATATTAAAAGGTGAAAAATACCTGCCTCTGCATGGATGCCGCCTATAATCTTGACCATCACATGATGTGTAAACAGGTTTGCTTTTTAAAAGCTATATCATCAAATAAGTTAAATACTGTTGTGTTGTTGTTGTTTTTACGCTAGTTATTATAAAAAATGAAAACAAAAGCATTATAATTTGTAATACATCTTATTTATTGTTAAATGGAATTCCATTAAATAAAGAACTGCATTTGTAAAAAAATATATGAATATATTATAATCATGTTTTCAAACAGGGTATGAACAATAATGATGTCAAAAGCAAATGATATAACATTTGTGACATTATTTGCTGATTTGACTGAATTATTCTTATTTGTTGAATTACTTGTGTCTACTCCAATATCTGTTGGTTATGATAATTTAAGACACAGCGTTGGTTGTATTGCAGATTTGCACACACATAATTATGCATAAATTATTTATTGCTTGAGCCAATTATTTAATTTATTTGATCATATATATAAATAGAATTATTGGAAAATGAAAATATGTGAATAACATATTTCTCATCTATGAGTGGAAGGTTTGACATAAAAATCTTGTGTTGAAAGTCAATGCATCTATATTTCCAATAAAATATCAGTTCTTAGTTTTTGTTCCCGGCCAATACAAACCATTATACATGTAGCTGTTAAACTTATCAAAATTATGAAAAAATAAATCATGATTCAAAAGCTGCGGGGGCTTAATGCTTTTTTACCATCTTGTTCAGCTTGAAATCTTTTTTATTTTTTACGCTCAAAGTCATTTAAGGATTACAAAACGTGTAGCAGTGACAAATATTGAATTCGCTCTATTGAACCATCCAGGAGTAAACTTAGCAGACAACTCACCATTTATTTCTGAAAGATACATCAAACTGGAAAACAAGATAGCGTTAATAAAAATTTAATCGGCATGAATGGCTTAACATTTTTAATGGGATTTTCGTGAATTGACACAATTTTTGTTACATTCAGGAATACTTTGAATTTGGATTTTTGCAAACGGTATAAAGGTGTATATAGTGAACACTGATTGAAGGCTGGATTGTAAGGCTATTTTTCAGGAGGCTTTCTGAACAATAAAAATGTTACTGACATAGGAAGGAGTGCATTGTCTGGTAAGTTAATTACTCAAGTGACTGAATCCATTTCATAATGGTATTGTGGTAAATTATTTCCAAAAAGCAAAGACTTTATTAAACGAAATTAGAACAAAAATCCAGGAATCATTTCAAGCACTTATGAATGTTTCAAATTGTCACAGTTCAATTATTAAACTTTGAATATATTTTACCAGATAAATTAAATGTTAATGGCAGATCTACAGATAACAAAAGTTGACTTTTGCACATTTACTTGGTATATATTTAAGATTAATTAAAGGGGATTCAGCTGAAACAGAAGTGTTCTGTAGATTGATAGAGAGATCATCAGGGTTTAAGTGGCTTAAGTTTGATGGCATCCCTTAATCTTTCTCAAAGACACTAGGGCACAGTTCTTCATTGGAGATGGACTGTAACATAATTGACCAGTCGCCAACTCCGCCCACATTTTGTCGATCAGCCTATCAGATATCGATTTTTCACACACCCCTCAGCAACGCTTATCTGGCCGCCATTCTATCCGACAAACAAAGCATGTTGTACATATGGAATGGACGTAATTTTTAAGAGTTTACACAGATTTTATATCAAATGCATGATCATTACTGCTCGATCATTATTCAAAATTGTAGGTGCTATACATACTTTATAAAAGGTTATTAATTTATGTTTATTTCTTGAACATATGAACGAGTAATGAGAAAACAAACACAATAAATAGTTTAACCACACCAGGTGTGTGTTCTATAAAACGTGTTATACCGTTAGATGCACAATATTATTAAGCAGTTTGGGCAACATAATAATTGCCACACGTGCTTATTAATCTCAGCGTAATTGTCGATGATTAATAAATAACAGTATGTTGCATGGATCTCAGAATGAAGGAACATTAAGGCATTGTTAGGTACTGTACACAAGAAAAGAAAACTATTTAATTACTTAAATGATTTCCAATTATATATTTATTTTCTGTGGATCATAAACAAGGGAAATCATTATAAATTGTTAACTTAAATATTGTTTTAACTAAAGTAAAAACAACAGAAAGGTGATTTCAACGCGGCTTAGCCAGCTTAAAGCGACTTCAAGTGTAAAATGTACGGCTTATAATACAACAACAACATTTCTAATACAACATATATTGATACGGGGAGAAATGTGAAAATTGCAATTAACATATAAGGGCCATCTTGTTATAAATAAGCAAATGCATAATATGCTAAATGTATTCAATTCGAATGTTCGTGAACAGCACCGTAATACCAACATTTCATTTTTTGATAGTGAAATGTAACAGGTTCGCATTAAACATAAATGAAATAAAATGCATATTAGACTATCTGTTAATGAAATCACGAAATTAGGCCTGTATTAAATTATGGTTACAATCAAAATTTAATTTATATCTAAATAAAAAAATCGGTGTCTTTTTAAAAATAACACAATAAAACAAAGATCTAAACATTTTTAATAACCAAATAACCCATCATGATATGGATTTGCATTTAATAAAAATATTTTCAAAATTATATATGAATAGCCACCGGGTTCACTGTCAGACGGTTGAATACAAGTTCAAAATCAATATGAAATAAATGCTCATTTTTACAACGGATTTTTCATCAACTCCCTATATAATATGTATAAGAAACGTTTCTGATAGTAAGTCTGCCGTTAACTCATTTATTTTGATTACGCCATTTCTCTCTAAAGTTTTTATGATTGTATTAACATTTTACAAAGCAGTTTAGTTTAGTGTGCGGCTTTAATAATTTATATTATAGAAAAGAGCATAATACATCATTGCAAATGTAGAATTTCCCTCACGTAATCCGCTATAATTGCGATCTGCTTGTCGGAGTTTTCTAATCACTAGACCAAGTGACTATGTGGGCGGAGCGATCGATAATTTGGCGACTGGTCAATTAATATATGACTTGTAGATCAGAATCCTGTGTAATTTTAAGAATTATTTGAATGAGAAAATTTTGTATTTGACTAAATTAAGATGGAAACAAAAGAGATTTTTTTGACCATCAAAGTTGGGCTCTAAAGAGTGTGAGTGCAAAAGCCATTGCATGTTATGAAAATAATTGTCTCAGAAATAACAGAAGATTATGCTATATTTGCATTTTTTTAGAAATTTTAGTAGCCAATTAGAGATTCCAATAGCTACATTGTGTTGTTTTTTTTTAAATAATTTTTAAAGAATAAAATATAATATAATCATGTGAGCTCACATCTTCTTACTTATTATCCCCGCCAAAATGAAATTTAATTCGGAAGGGGATATAGTAGTCTCCGTCTGTCTGTCCGTCCATCTGTCTGTCCTTCCCTCCGAAACTTTGTCCAGAGCATAACTCCGAATCTATTCAATGGATTAACTTTACTTAATATAGACAAATGGCAACTAGGAGGAGTGCAGTGACCAAGAACCATAACTCTATCTACCTTAATTTTTTAATTATCTCCCTTTATTTAATTTCAAAGTAAATTTTTGTCCGGAGCATAACTCTAAATCTACTGAATGGATTTTCTCGAAACTTGAAATATAAACAGATGGCAAGTAGGAAAAGTGCAGTGACTAAGAACCATAACTCTATCTACCTTAGTTTTTGAATTATCTCCCTTTATTTAATTTCAAAGTAAATTTTTGTCCAGAGCATAATTCTCAAATCTACTGAAGGGATTTACTTGAAACTATGAATATTATCAGATGGCAACTAGGAGAAGTGCAGTGAACATAAACCATAACTCTATTTGCCGTAGTTTTTGAATTACCTACCTTTCTTTTATTTCCATATATTGTATTCTCTACAGCATAATTCTAACACTATATAACTAATTGATCCTTGAAATATAAATAGATGACACAGGTGCCAATTGTTTTCAAATATTATTCTACTCTCTAAAACAAATGTTCTCATACAAGCAAACACATTTCGGCAGGGATGGCCATGTTAACATGGCTCTTGTTTGCCATTGTTTTCGTACTTCTTGCTAATATTTTCGTACCACATACGCCCCATGATACTTTGTTCTTTTCTTGTAAAATGCTTTCAATTTCTCTTTGTGTTTTTTTCTGAACAAACCTAAACTAAATAGCTCTGGTATGTTGATTTAGATGTTGTGTTTATCAATACAAGTTTTAAGTATGTGACAATATATTTCCTTTAACAAATTGAGGCAAAATATTATTTTGAAGACATGATAAGTTTTATAATGAGTACTGTTTTTTTGTTTTCTTTAAACCTCATACTGCCCAACTTTCCTTTCATTTTCTTTTGAATCAGTATGTTTTTCACTGAACAACAAGTGTCTACATGTCACAGAATTATTTGGTTATAGAATAATGTCATTGTCAAAATAAATATCTTTCACAGACTCACCTGAATGAATTAGTACCTTTTATGTAATAAATAAGAACAAAAATAGTTCATCTTTACTGAATAGACATCAAAAATTGTTAAAACGGACTTTTGCAACTTTTATATTTATCCAATTGTTATTTAACATTTCCTGTGTTCAATCACAGGACCCCATTCCCATTTACAATGTAATGCCAAAATTCAGGGGTATTTTACCCAATTGGACTCGACAAAGTACCAAATTTATTAGAAGGGACAAAATCCTATTTACAAATGAATTGTAAATTTAAGTTGTAAATCTTAATATATTTGTATTATTTGTAAGGCATGTATAAACTTAATTGAAATTAAATTTAAAATATTTAATCATCATAACACTAGCATTACCGTAATAACTCTAAGTTTTCAGAGACTCTAGTGAGTAAGTTTTCGGACTCCCCTTTTTGGCCAAAATAATTATTTTTCGTGACTCTTAATTTTCAGACATGGGCGTTTTCATCAAATATTGACTCTAAATTTTCTGACAGTATATTTTACAGCACTATTTTAACAGATTTTGGTACTCCCCTGTGAAAATTTGTTCTAGAAATTGGAATGGTTTTGGAACTGTTCTAGAACATCAAGAACAGTTCTAGAATGTTCCATATTCGCATTCTAGAACTTATGTTCTGGAATTGTTCCAGAACAGTTTTCTAGAATAATTCCAGAACATTTGTGGAACAAAGCTTAGTTCTGAAACTGCCCCAATAATATACAAGAACATTTTTAGAACATTTCAAGGACAAAATATGTTCAAGAAATTTCTAAAAATGTTCTAAAATGTAGTTCTAGAACACATTTAGAACTATTTAAGAACCAGTAAGTTCTACAAAAGTTATAATGGGGAATAAGAACACATATAGAACAGGTCTAGAACCAAGGTCTACAATTGTTCTACATATTTAAAATAAACTTATTCAGACAATGATAATTTGACTTCAATTTCAAATTAGTAAGTTCTACAAAAGTTCTAATGGGGAATAAGAACACATATAGAACAGGTCAAGAACCAAGGCCTACAATTGTTCTACATATTTAAAATAAATATGTGTAACAGTGTGATATTACCTCCCTTTAAAATGTTATTTCTTAGATTAATTATACTTATTTTTTATATATAATGTTGGTGTGAACAATAGTATACTTATTTTCTAATTGTGTAACTATTTGAAGTATATTGTTGTACTTAAATAAAGTTTATATATTTTCTTATATAAACTTTATTTAATAATGGAAGTTAAGATCAATCATCTCACCAGTTGGGCAAGGTAATCAGGTTATGAATAGTTCTCAGTTACAAGTTCTGAGGGGAACAATGTCCTAGAACTGTAATAGAACATTTGTTCCAGACTTACTTGAAGCAAACCTTTGGAACTGTTCTAAAACATTTCTAGAATTGTACTGGGACAAACCGACTAGAACTGTCCTGTAATCATACTGAAAATCTACTAGAATTTTTTAGGAACATTTGTTGAACGTTAAATGAGAATAATTTCTAGAACAATTGTTCTAAAACAGTTCTGGAAATTTATACAAGAACAATTCTGGAATAGTTCTAGAACAATGGTTCAATAATTGTTCTAGAACAAACCTTCAGAACTGTTTTAGAACTATTTGTTCTACAAATTATTCTCATTTAACGTTCAACAACTGTTCTTAAGTCATTCTAGATCATTTTAAGGATGATTCCAGAACACTTCTAGTCATTTGTTCCAGTACAATTGTAGAAATTTTATAGAACAGTTCTAAAACGTTTCGCAGGGGGACAGTATTTGCTTATCTTGTAACACTTCAACCATGGATTTTTACAAACGGATTAAAGCCATAAAACCTGGAAGAGGCATTCCTGAGGACAATGGGCCATAACATTTGCGTAATTGGGTAAACAACCATGTATACCGGTAGAAAACAATCACTTATCACCCAATATTAAGGAAGCAGTATGTTTTATGTTTTTACTACTGGTCTGTATCATTTCAGGAAAGTCTGAGTTAGCAAAGCTGTGAAGTTGTTTTTATTTCAAAGTAGAAACACTATTGTGCATTGGGTTATTGATGTTATTTCAATATAAATATAATTTTCTGACATTTAATTTTTGTCTTGCGGACACAATTTAGTAAAATTATTTGTAAGTGTCCGAAAACTTGAGTAATTTAGGAAGTTTCTTATTAAACAGATTTATTTCTTAATTTTGTGTTCTGTACAATAATTCACAACTCAAAATTTTGTGTTTGGTTGGGTACAATTGACCCATTCCCAAGGCAGTTAAAAAAAAGAAAGGCATCTCTCACCAGTAATCTTTTCTGATCACTTTTAAATGTGTCTGGTTTGATACAGTCATATTACTCCTGATCAGGCAATAACATTTAAACTGAGCAATAAATCCTGTATTTTCTTCCCAAATAAATGTCAAGTGTCAAGTTAATGTATAAAAATAATGCAGATTGATTGACATGTCATTTTGTACTTCTGCAGAATTTTATTTAGCTTTTTTGTTGTTCAAAAAGTGCAAACATTTCTTCTGTTTCTGTTACTGTTCACAAATCTTTTTCTTCCTTTTGTGTTTTATAAATTATATATTAATTGTTCGAATTCATGCTGTGAAACAGGTTATTACGATTTCAATTTTATTTCACACTGAAAAAAACTTTGAATGGCTGCGTTTTATTAATTTCTGTCAAGATAGTAATTAAGGGTTCCAAAGGTGAAAATGGTTGATAATCGAGAATCATTCATGAATTAATATGTTGTAAATAATTTTATAAAGCTTATTGAAAGCCATTTGGACCTTGTATTTGAAAAGCTCTCCATCTTGAAAAACTTTTGTAGTTTCCTATTTGAATAGCGTCAATTAATAGACCATTCAGCTTAAACCCCGCCTCCTGTAAAATGCATCTATTGCAATATTATTGGCAGATTTTCTGTTAAAAGCCTTTTTCAATTTGCATATGTTGATTCAAAATGCGAAAGCAAATATGATAAAGTTTGAAACAACAAATGAAATGTCCCTTTGGAATGCTAGCATTTAAATGCAATGGAAATAAATAAATACAAAATGCATCAAATATGCCATAAAAGGCATTTTATTGCGTGTAATTCAAAACAACAAAGTCTTAAATGTATCTGGCCATTTGTTGTAAGCAGTTTTGTGATTATTAATTGAGTTTCTGTAATTTTTTATGCCCCCGGTAGGGTGGCATATAGCAGTTGAACTGTCCGCCAGTCCATCTGTCAGTCCGTCAGTCTGTGCGTCCGTCCGATAAATTGCAATATTGAAGATAGCAACTTGATATTTGGCATGCATGTGTATCTCATAAAGCTGCACATTTTGAGTGGTGAAAGGTTAAGGTCAAGGTCATCCTTCAAGGTCAAAAAAAAAAAAATCAATCCAAAAGAAGTAATAAGCCTTAAAAGGGAGATAATTTCTAAACCTTCCAAATGATATATTGAAATTTTATTTCAAAGCGGCGCAATAGGGGGCATTGTGTTTCTGACAAACACATCTCTTGTTATGTATTTTTTAAAAGGTATCTTTTCAAAGGCATTTGGAGGATTCGATTACTTATATAAAAATGAACAAGACTTAACCTTTTTAAGCCCCCAACTCCCTTCAAAGAAGGCGGCACATAGCAGTCTGTGCAAAATAAATGTCTCAGCCATAACTTTCCCATTTATTGATGAATTTAGAATTAACTTCAAATGTCCACCATCACAAGGAATCTTTTTTCGCGTGTAACACCCTTCTTTCTATGGCAAATGTCTAGGTCACACTTAGAGGTCAAATTCATGTTTTTCCATAAATCAGCTTAAAGCATTCCTTTCTCAGCCATGACTCTGCCATATGGATTTTTAAATAACTAGGCTAAAACTATCATAAGACAACATTTTGTGTTTAACAACTGTCCTTTTTCCTAAAAGGTCAAGGTCATACTTAGAGGTCAAAAGTCAAATTTGTCACTTTGTCATTCATCAAAGATTTTTAGCTCACCTGATTGCTCAGATGAGCTTTTGTGATCGGTCTTTGTCTGTCGTCTGTGCGTCCGTCGTCCACATTTGGTTTGTAAACACTCTAGAGGCCACATTTCTTGTCGGATCTTCATGAAACTTGGTCACAAAATTTGTCCCAATAATGCCTCGATCGAGTTCAAAACTTGGTCATGCTGGGTCAAAAACTAGGTCACTAGGTAAAAAAAAAGAAAAACCTTGTAAACACTGTAGAAGTCACATTTCATGCCCAATCTTCATGTAACTTTGTCAAAATGTTTGTCTTAATGATACGTTGGTTGAGTTCAAAAGTGGTTCCAGTCCGTTGAAAAAGATGGCCGCTAGTGGGCGGGGCAGTTTTCCTAATTTGACCATAGAGAAACCTTGTTAACACTCTAAAGGCCACATTTCTAGTCCGATCTTCATGAAACTTGGTCAGAAGATTTATCCCAATGATACCTCGATTGAGTTTGAAACTGGGTGATGTTGGGTTAAAAACTAGGTCACTAGGTCAAAAAAAAGAAAAACCTTGTAAACACTGTAGACATTTCATGCCCAATCTTCATGTAACTTTGTCAAAATGTTTGTCTTAATGATATGTTGGCTGAGTTTAAGTGGTTCTAGTCCGTTGAAAAACATGGCCACCAGTGGGCGGGGCAGTTTTCCTTATTTGGCTATGGAGTAACATTGTAAACACTCTAGAGGCCACAGTTCTTTCCGATCTTCATAAAACTTTGTCAGAAGATTTGTCCCAATGATACCTTGATCAAGTTTGAAACTGGGTCATGTTGGGCTAAAAACTAGGTCACTAGGTAAAAAAAAAGAAAAACCTTGTAAACACTGTAGAAGTCGCATTTTATGCCCAATCTTCATGTAACTTTGTAAAATGATTGTCTTAATGATACGTTGGTTGAGTTCAAATGTGGTTCCGGTCCGTTGAAAAACATTGCCGCCAGTGGGCGGGGAAGTTTTCCTTATTTGGCTATAGAGAAACCTTTTGAACACTCTAGAACTCACAATCTTTGCCCAATCATCATGAAACTTGGTCAAAACATTGGTTTTATTGATATCTGGGACAAATTTGAAAATGGTCCAGATCGGTGAAAAAACATGGCCACCAAGGGGCTGGGCAGTTTTCTCTAAATGTATACAGTGAAAACATATTAACACTCTAGAAGTCACATTTTTGGTCCAATTTTCATGAAATTTGGTCAGAACATTATTTTGTTTCCTATATACGTGAGTTGAGTTCGAAAATCATAATGGTTCCGGTCTGTTGAAAAACATGGCTGCCAGGGGTGGGGGGGGGGGGGGGGGACAGCGCATTCTCCTTATATTTATTTAGTAAAAAAAGCTTGTGAACACTCTCGAAGTCACATTTTTTGCCCAATCATCATGAAACTTGGTGAAAACAAAACATTGGTTTTATTTATATCTCATATGAGTTCGAAAATGGTCTCGTTCGGTCTAAAAACATGGCCGCCAGGGGGGATGGGGCAGTTTACCTGATATGACTATTTATTAAGAGAAACCTTGTGAATACTCTAGAAGTCAATTTTTTGCCTAATCATCGTGAAACTTAGTCAAGACATTGGTTTTATGGATATCGGAGACAAATTGGCGAATGGCTCAGGTCGGTAAAAAAAACCACTTTATAGCTCACCTTATTGCTCAGGTGAGGTTTTAGGATCGGTCTTTGTCCGTCGTCCGTCCGTCCACATTTGGTTTGTAAACACTCTAGCATTCACATTTCTCAAGCATTCTTTATCAAAGTTGCTGAGAAGCTACTGTGAAACCATTTATTTTCGCCAGCACGAAATTTGGTCATTTTTATAAAAATTACGTTTTCGTCAGCACTTAAGTTCGCCAATTCCTGACTTTGAAAAAAAAAAATGCTTCACTATCAGTCAATTTCCAATTTGTTTGTCCGAAATATATCGCGGTTGCGATAAATTTTAGTAGGGAAAGAGGGAGGACACTTGAGAGTCACTTGCAGGAGGTGGGGCCTGTTTGTCACATGTCAATATACTGGTCTCTTGCTATCAGGTGATCAGTAATTGGCCCACATTAGTGTATCATTAATAAGATTAGCGGATTAGTGGGACCGAATAACAGTTAACGAGTGTTATAATCAATTAATAACTATTTGGTCAATTTTCAATAAAGTTTCAAGAGTTTTGCATCGTAAATATTTTATCACTTTAAGTACAATAATTTTGTGAAGTGTACAATTAACAGTGCATAATGGGACAGCGGTTTCATAGGGCACAGTTCAGATTTAATTGTAACAACCAATGGACGAATGAGTTTAAATTAGACTAAATGCAATAGGATACAATGCAATGTTTTATTGCGTCATACTCAGTCATTTGAAAAAACGTGCTTTCCGGGGATTTCCTGAAAATTGTGCAAAAATAAGTGATTTTTTTGTAAACAAATACCCTACGTTTGGATGGAACTAATGGTCATGATTGCTAATTTCTCTTTACCTGTTGCGTTTTCAATCGCTACAAGTAACACTGATTGGAAACATGTATCTTAAAACTTGTCAAAGCTGTCAATAATTAATATATAAAGCATTTTTACATCTGTATTGTAGTTAAACGCAAACAAACAAACACAAATCAATATAATCTGTATATATTTGTAATCAATGCGGAAAATGTATATAAGTCAGGTGTTGATCACTCATCATCATCTTTTAATTTTGTGTATTATGCTCCCCCAACATTTTTGGGGGGAGCATATAGTTGTCGCTTCGTCTGTCCGCGCACAATTTTTGTCCGGGCTATTTCTCAGCAATTAATGACCGGAATTCAATTCAACTTTATGGAAAGCTTCACTACCAAGAGGAGATGTGCATATTATCAGCCGGTTCTGGTCGGATGATTTTTCACAGAGTTATGGCCCTTTGAAATTTTCTATAAAATATACATATAGTGCAATTCATGTCCCCCCAACTACTGACTGGAATTCAATGAAGCTTTATGGGAAGCTTAACTACCTTGAGGAGATGTGCATGTTATTTGTGGGTTCTGGTTAGATTATTTATTTAGAGAGTTATGGCCCTTTGAAATTTTTAAGTTGCTAAACCATCTATCGTATTATTTTGTCCAAAGTTATGCCCCTCAAGACGTTTCCTTTTTTCTGAATATATAGTGCAATATTGTGACCAAAAAAACCTTTGGGGAGCATCACCCGTCTCCGAAGGTTTCTTGTTGTCTTTGATCAAGATCCGCTGCGTGGAGGCTGTATAATTGCAACAACACTGAAAAACACAATACACACAATTGGAAATAAAGTTATTAACAATTAGCGCTAATCATTACTATTCTACCTAAACGAAGTCAACGCAGTCAATAAAGCTGTACTGCACTCGCGTTTTAGAGCAATGTCATGTGTCAGTTAAGTACACTGTGTAATCTACACCCTTTTGTGTCAAAACCGGATTAATCTTGATAACGAAACATACGGAGTATTTATGCGTGGATTACGTTGGATTTTAGGGCCTCATGCCTTTGGTAATTCAGTCTTTATAATGTGTTCAAATATGGGACATAATTGTTCGTTACGATCTTGAATTCGTCAATCAGTCGACTGACGGAATACACGAAAATTAATGCCTGATGATTAATAATGGTTTTACAGTACATGGCTTCCAACAAGATCTAATTCAAGATTGATAATGAGCAAAATCACATACTAAATGCCAGAATTATTGCCCTTAGATTGTCAAAATGTTTATTATACAAAATCCTTGTAAACACTTTAGAGGTCACAATTTTGGTTTCAGATTTTATGAATCTTGGTCATAATATTTATTTTTTTTATGCAAAGTTTGATGTTTGGTTATGAGGGGTCAAAATATAGGTCACCAGGTCAAATCTTACAAAAACCTTGTAAACACTCCATACGCCAGAGTTTTGGTTCAATAATGATGAAACTTGACCAGGATGTTTGTCTGGACAATATCTAGGTCAAGTTTGATGTCTGGTAATGTGGGGAGAAAATCTAGGTAATGAGGTCTATTCTTTCAAAAACCTTGTAAACACACAAAAGGCCATAGTTTTGGTCCAATAATGATGGTACTTGACCAGGATGTATTTCTTGATGATATGTATGCAAAGTTTGACATTGGGTAATGTGGGATCAAAATCTTTGTCACGAGGTCCAAATCTTACAAAAACCTTGAAAACACATGTAGAATTAGCATTACTTGCAAATGTTTGCATTGCAAAAAAACAATGCAAATGGACAGTACTCAATCAGAATTAATCATAATTATGCTCACACTTCAAAAGTAAACAGCAGAGAACCAATCTAATATGCTCTAGAGTACCGAATTTTCAACTAAGCAATGAACAAGGCCTTGTAAAAAAAGGTGAGTGAACTAGGGCCATCTTGGTCCTCTTGTTTAAATTATTTACTTTTAATGACCACCATGTGGAGACTGCATTTTGTGTGTAATACCTATCTCCCTGTCTCAGAGGTCAAATTTAGAAGTAGAGGTCATGGATAAAATTTGCCATAAAACAGCTTGTCCAGCCTGTAACTTTGTCATGTATCTAGCAATTTTAAGAAAACCTACTACAAATGACTACTGTGACAATGTGTGTGGCGTGTATAACACTTCTCAATATCTTACAGATCAAGGTCACACTAAGAGGTCAAAGTCATATTTGTCCATAAATAGTTAGTTTTGGACTAAAGCAGAGTTTTTAGACAAAATTGAAATGCAGGGCATCCGTGCCCAATAGACACATAATGTTTTAGAAAGTTTTAGCGTTTTTTGTGTCAATATATAAAAAAACAGCAAGGAGTGTATATTTATATTACCTAAAAATATATTAATGAAACAATAGATTGAGTATACATATACATGACACTGTTAAGTTTGTAACACATAAAAAAACCTGTTTGAATACTTGTGTAACCATGGTACACTGGAACTCCAATATAACGAGTGACGGGGTCCAAGCCACTCAACAGCGTTATAAACGGACAGCGTTATAAGTTTTGAGCTCATTTATTGCAGGGCGCTATAAAAACAGGTAAAGAATAGCCTATAATATAGGTCCTGTGTATTGCCATGATGTGTTGTCATCTGCAAATACATGCATATAAACCGAATCGAACAATAACAGTATACATACAGCTTTTCTAATGTGCACATGTATCCGATAATCCAATATAATTACAACATCACTTACGAAAAAATTAATCTTTAACATTTATGACGAGAAATATGTGCATGAATTTCATAAACACATCCATATGCCGACGCCATTTTTCAGAAAAAGAGCTTAAATGGGACAGAGCTTAAATTGGAAGATCAATTTTTAATTGAGATTGAATGCAATGCGATACACGTACAAAGAAATGCTTTATTGTGTCATACACGGCATGTAAAAAACGTGCTTACCGGGGACTTTCTGATAACGGGCAAACATTAAAGTTAATCTCTGTTAACAAGTATACTGCGTTAGCATGTAAATAAATTGTCAGGATTATTTAATTTATTTTTCGCACACGTACTGAAACATGCACAAAGATCTTTTTATTTATCAAGCATGTATAGCATATAATAAACGATAACACATCCATAGTTTATACAATGAACCGCTCTGATGGGAAATACATGTAATAAACACTGACTCACAAGTTTTTCACACCTTTATTGACATTACACAACAGATCAACACCAATTAGCTGTTGAATGTTGTTTAACCTCTAATCGATTTAAAACAGTTAAACTAAAGTATAAAGAAATCAAGCTGACTGAACGCCGCCATATTTTAATTTTCTGAAAATACATGAAGTTGCATAACATGGATTTTAATCAGAAATGGAAAGTTGGAGAAAAAAACGAGATCCAAGCACCCCCCTCGTTATATTGGACACCGCGTTATAATGGACCGCACTATATTGACTTTACAGTGTATATGCAATTAATCCTTGAAGCCTCATGATTTACATGCCATACCCGGTATTATATGTGTGTGCAGAATTTAAAAAGAACCCATAGTGCATGCAGTCATATTTGGTCAAATATTGATAACACTTAGGATGCCATTAGGATCTATTGGTACTGTTTTATCTGTTGATAATAGGTATTGGCACTGAGCAAAATGTAAAAGAATTAAGTTTACCATATATTCCAAAATAAATAGCCCCAGGTACTTAATATTTTTATATGAGTGTGCATTTAACATGAGACAAGTCAATTTAAATTGCCAAGTTATAACATATTTTAGTAAAACTGCATAACAATCCTTTTATTTTGATTATTTAAGTTAAATGAAGACTTTAATTAGATTTTTATTTAGGGGTATTATACAAATGGGGGTAAGGCATTTTACCGAGTGGGGACACATATAGGCAATACGTGGTATATTAACTTACAAATGCTGTGTTGACATGGATTGATAGGATGGATACAATATCCGGTGCTCTTGCAATGCATACACGGAACACTCCAAGCCCAGGGTGTCAATATTTGCTCTCAATGATTGTAGTCGCTCTCATGGGACAGATTGCTTTTAGTAAGTAATTTGAACATTAAACAAGACTATCATCGGCAAGATTTCATAACACACACCTCGCGATATTCAGGTCTTGTTGTCATTAGTATGTTAAAATGATTGAAGTTAAATGCTTTGGCAGTTCTCAGATAAGGATGTGTGAAGTGGCAAATTCTAACAAAATTGGCAATCTTCAATTGAAAATGGACAACGAAATTGCCCATCTCAAGTGGCCATATTTGACACCGATTGTTTAACAAGGCTTTTGATAGGTCTTCGTGAGTTTTCATGGGTAGGTGTTGCAAGTTGTTGTGGGTTGGTAATTGTTGAAGTGGAATGTACTGATTTTAAGATTTAGGAAGCGAAATATCTACATAAATTTTTTAATAATTATTTTTTTCTTGGATTTTAGTTTTTAAAACTTTGTTACAAATACCTTCCAGATCCAACACAATTGTCATGAACTATATTTTTGCATCATTTAATTGCAGATTATTTGTTAACTTATAATGAAATTATTCTTGGATTTCAGTGTGTTTTTTTAATTTGTTACAAAATTAATATATCCTGATCATGTCAAATCTTATTTATGACAGCAAATAATCTGATGTATGTTTTTGTCCACTATTCTGGTGGATGTTCAGATTACCAGTGGGCCTGTGCAGAGATGTTTATTGCCAGTTGAATACTATTGATTTCCATGACCATCAATCAGAGACCCATCAATGTTTAACATGGGAACGTTTAGGAAAACTGTCTGTCCTCATGAATATTTATGCCATTAAAAAACCACAAACAGCTTTGGTGGGAAAATACTACTTTTTCATTGGCTGTTTTATGTCATTTGTTGTTTTGAACCATTTTACTAATGTCTGGAATAGATTAAAGGGGATTTTGGTCTTCAGAAGAGATATAATTATGATACAATAGTGACATATACAATAAAACACATCTAGCAATAAAATGTTGCTTGTGCAAATTGTTAGTATTTTATCAACAACCAACAAAATGCAAAACTGTTTGTCTGTGGTCCCCAAAAGTTCATCTACGAAGATCATGAAAAAATGTGAAAATACTAAGAACTGTATCAATCTTGAAATGTATGTAAAATTTCTTGAATTTGACATGGCTCTGGGGTCAAGTTTGCGTTAAATATTACGGTATTAAGGATTGTTCACATACTTTGCATTGTCTTAAGTCTTGAACAGTTATAAATAATGTATAAACAAAATATATGACAGGCTATTCATATAAATGCACAGTTTATGTCAGTTAATGAATCTAGGAATGCATGAAACATTCTTGAACTGTTTTCTTTATTATAAATTGTAGTGTCTCATTTGCATTTCATATTCTTGATATGAACAGTTCTTGTTTATTAGTTCATAATTTTTCAATGACATTTAAAGGGGGGTTCATGTCAAAATGTAAATAAACAAGGCTAGAGCAAAAAATTCAACGAACTACCAGAATTATTGAAACAAAATATTCATATTAATAATTTCATGACTTCATGATCAGCATTACATGTTCGTAAAATGTATAATTACTCCCTGTCTTTTATTTTTTTCGAATAATCATGAATTACCTATGAAAAAATATGTGGCATTTTCATTAGGATTTCCATCAATAAACGCTAGTAAATGTTGATACATTTTGTCAACAGATTGTCAATGTTCAGGTCAGAAACGGTCCAAATCTCTATAGGGGTCCATGGAAGCCATGAACACCTGAGAAAAAAGCAAAAAATGGCAGTTAACACTTTTTGATGGAGATCTGTGTGTATAAAATAGGCTGCCAAAAAGGCATTTTATCATTAAAATGTCATTTTAATCTAAGCCAGTCTAAAAAATGTGCTCATTATCCTCGGCTGTAAAATAGAAATATATTAGTGTTGTTTTTAATATGACTCGGGCTTTGAAGTTATAGAACATTTAGTAAAGTCATAATGAATTGTAAATAAGATTTTATTCTTAAACAATTTAAAAGGATGTAATTTGTGATTTTAAGTAGGACAGATGGAATATGTTTGTTGCAAAAAGTATTGTACAGCTCTAAAGTGAATTATTTAAATGTTGAATGCTTTTGAACAAATTTTATTTATTTGGAAACAATTTATTTGTTAAAACATAATATAAGAATTGTTTTAACATGTTTTTTGGACATTAATTCATTAGTTCACAGTTCAAGTTATGACCAGAAAATACAATAGCCAACTGGTGACAAAATGTTTGAGCTCCTTATTAAAGCAATTTTAGAATTTTATTTTTTAAACAATCTGACCACACTTAAACAATACAAATGTATGGCGAATAACTATTAATATCCTGCTTCCATTTGTTACTGTGGCTATACAGTGAGAATAATCCCTATGGAGATACATAAAATATTCCAAAACTTATGTTTTGAAATTTCAAATGACAAAAAAGTGATAATTGCTGACCACGGTCTTGATCTGTGACATGTTAATTGCAGCTAAAACTTTTGTGGCGACTGTCGATATTTTATGTTATTACAAAGAGATGGGGGGAATATAATTGGTATCCCATGATGCAACATTGTTCACATGCCATGGCGGCGGTGGTAACACAGGTTTGTGGTTGACCCATAGAAAACATGTCACCAGGTGTAGTAATGAGTTTGTGGGAATACATGTAGTGTGTTTTAGCCTCAGAATATTCAACTCGCCCTCAGTTCTCGTGGTCACCTGGCCTCTAACCTAGAACCACCTTCAATAATTCTTGTGTTTTGTTGTTTTAAATTATTCCTTACTTTGCAGTTTCAGTGGTGTAGGGGATGTGGTGTGTTTTTTCTACCTGGATCAGGAGTTAGATCCTGTGAGTGAAGTACTAGTTCTACCCAAAAAAACAGGCTTAAACATGTGCCAATTAGCCAATAAACGATTGCTCTGAAACAAATATGTTTTTACTTACGTCTTTTAAGCTAAGATCTCGAGATTTACTAGCATTTAAGTCTTTAATTTGTTAACATTAAATGATTTATTCAAATGAAGTCTGTAAAGAATCCATTATTTTTCAGTTACATAAAATATTATGTTTTCCAAATGTTTTAGATTAGCATTATCATCTCCCCCCTGGCCTACCCTCGCTTACTTTTGTTGTTGTAAGGTGGTATACCGCATGTTCAACTACACTGTTGGGTATGGGACTTAAATAGTTAAATTAAGTTCTGATTCAGTGTAGCAGACATTCTAGTCTTCTTGACAACAGTAAGGGTGGTGATAATTTGTGCTAATTTTCTGGTTCCATTATGACAGAGACTCAAATTGTGTTGACCACCGGAGAGAAAATGGGAGCCAATATACCTATTATTGGGTGCAAAGACGGTTTTAGCACACATATGATCAGATTGTTGCTATGTAGTTATCTGTTGTTTTTCTTGCACTGTAGTGGAGCCAAAAGGCATAGTTTTGGGCGGAAAAAAAACACTTTAAGAGGCAAAAGTCTATGCTTTACTTTTTTAGATGTATTATTTTCGAAGTCACTTGTGAAGTTGAGGTCAAAGGTTAAAAATGATTCCCAAAGCTTAAAGGAGGAAAGAAGACAGTTATGATTTATTTGGTTTGAATATCTGGATGACTGACCATTTATCGTTTGAGTGTGGGATAAATAAATATAATTTCAAGTTCATTTTAAAGTTATGATATTCTTTTTGTGTTTTTCTGTGAATCAATATCTATAGCAGAAAAAGAGTGAACAATTGGAAACTGAGGGTGTGTATTCAGCTATAGTAAGTAAAATGTAGAGTATTATACTGTAATAAGTAGTTTTTATATATTAATTTATTATGATTATATTTGTTTATTTTTTTGTTATTTTAAATATCATCCTCATTTTTTATTTGTATTCAATAGTATTATTATTTCATGTGCAATCTTATAAGCAAATAGATTTTACAAACTTATTTCCTCTGCCTTTGTGAGTATTGCATCTAGAATACAATGACTTGGGGAATCAACTCAAACTCTGATTTAACTTTTAACAATATAATTTAATTACAAAACATACACCTAAAGTTTACAGGTTCTTAGTTTACCAAAAATTATCTGTTACAGATTTCTGCAAGTTTCTTTTGTCAAATTTTAAAACTCTGTGCCTTATATTACACTATTTTGTTGACATTTGGTTTCGCGTTTTTAATTTGTGAACAAAAAAAATAATAATCTTAGAATGGCATCAAAAACATGCATGGACTGTAACAAAAAATGATAAAATATATTAATAAAACACACTGTGAAAAGTAAGATTGTGATAAAAGAGGATACACAAAACGGCTAACAAACACTAAATAAAACAAAACTGAAAATATTTCGTTTGGGCACAGAATTATATTAAGGTTTGTAATGCTAATTTCTTAAAATGTAGTTATTGAATTTTGACATTTACTGATATGGGTATTGATACAATTATAAATTAATGTTCAATCAAAATAATTATTTGGGTTTAATTTGAAGCAAAGTTGTGTTGTATATAATATCAATGCTGCTGAAATATAAATCAAATACAAATTTTGCTTGCTGTAAACACTTTGTATGCCCCCGGTAGGGTGGCATATAGCATTTGCACTGTCTGTCTGTCCATCCGTCCGTCCGTCCGTCTGTCCGAAAACTTTTAACATTGGCCACAACTTTTGCAATATTGAAGATAGCAACTTGATATTGGCATGCATGTGTATCTCATGGAGCTGCACATTTTGAGTGGTGAAAGGCCAAGGTCAATGTCATCCTTCAAGGTCAAAGGTAAAAAAACAAAACCAAGGGAAGTAATAAGCTTTAAAGGTAGTTAATTATCTGTACCTGCCAAATGATAAAAAATTAAAATAAACCAAAGCGGCGCAGTAGGAGGGAATTGTGTTTCTGGCATACACATCTCTTGTTTTGACAATTGATTTTCTATTTGCATACTTAATGTAACCATGTCTTTTAAGTTTCAATATGTTTTTCAGTATGACAAGAAAAAACATCGAAATATGTGAAGATAGCAGTAAACATATTGGGAAACATAATAATAATTATTGGGTATAGCAGTAATTGTAATGTATTCTCATAAAATAACCAGGCCTGTGTATTCATTTTATAACGTAAAGAATGAATTTCAGCTCCTCTATCTAAACAGAAAGCACAATCCAGGCCAGAATTTCAATAAAACTTTTATTTCAATTATATGTCACCTTACACTGAACTAACAATATTTGGGGCAAAAATCAAGTTGGCAAATAATGGGAACAATTAAATGCTGGTTGGACACGGCCACTATTGGTTATTTGCTTTTAAATTTAATGAAAAGTTTTTATTGACACTAAAGTCATTGAAATTTTTAAACAAAGTCAGTGGACAACAGATGTTATTGTTAATGATAAAGCATTTAAATGTGAGTTTTTACATTGTACTATTTTGTTTCATTCAATCAGAAAAGACCATGGGAAAGGAAATTATATTATGTTCACTTCATAGAATTTAATTTATATTGAATAACAAAAATGTAATAGCATTTTTCTATCTTATAAAGACTGCTATTGTAGTCCAACATACAAATACATCTCTTCAAAAAGCAAAATATTGTATGAAATATTATTATTCATATAAATTTACAATAAAAAATGCCATCAGTTTATATAATAAACACATTTATTTAATCGGGGCCTCGTTTTACTTAACTTCTTTCACAAAATTTATCAAAGTTCCACAAAAGATTTAAACTCATTGTAGGATCATCAGTACAAATTTTAAGAAAATTTAATGCCGTCTATTAACCCATTAAATAAAAAACAAGGAACTAAAGATTTGCTTCAATCAATAAAATGTAAAATACCATTAAAAAATAAAATATTATAAGCATGCTCATTTATAAATTGCATGTTTACCATCGTAAAATAGAGCCAATGTGTTCAATTATTATTTTGTAATACAAATTATGGCAAAGATGAAATTATGTTGCTGAATTATTTGGGACAAAAAACAGCAATACATTTTTCTGAACTTCCATTATTTTGTGTTGAATGTTGTTTTATATGTTAAAAAATCTACTATTTGTCCAAATTAATGCATGAGTCGTTTTTATGTACCATATTTCTTTTTTATTTGAGCATTTATAGGAAATTGGATGTGTATAAATTTTATATAAATACCTACTTAATGTTTAAACATCTTTTTTGCATATTAATTATTGTAGATGATATTGCAAATATGACAAGTGGTCACAAATGATACTGAAGATCATCATGCGTGGCAAAAATTAATGATCCATGCACTGTATATCTTACATCAGCAGGTTTAAAACTCCATTACATTTGGGTCTTAAAATATAAACTAATTTATTGTCAATTATTTTGTCAAGCAAAAAACCAAGTTGGCTTAAACTCCGCCAAGGAGTAAACTGATAGGTTTACAAAAAAAACATCACTGTTACTTGCGTTTTAAAATGGCTTTGTTTGATGAGTCGAGAATATGTTAAGTTTTGATATTCCTTTTTATGACTTTATTACATATTTATCTTTTCTGACTATACCATCAACAAAAATTACTCTGTCTTACTAAGGAGAAATCAGCTTGTTTAAAGAAAAATACAGAAAAATGTTTTTAATTGAAAAAATAAGGGTTATTTGTTATATAAATATTGAATACTGAAGAATATTTGTAAAAAAAATAATACAAGAATTACAAATATTTTCATAACGGCAAACAATTGATGGTATATAGAGTGATGTATTTTGTATTCATAATTTATTCAAACAGTTGCTGCAGGTATGGGTGGGGTATCATTTGATAAAACAGCGGGGCATGAGAGACATCAATACAATATTGGTTATTGATAATTAATCTTTTGTATATTAAGTAGGCTTACATTATCTTAATATACATAAAATACAGGATTATGTTCATCATGTATGCAGCGATAATTAGTTGCAGCAAATCATGAATTTGACCTCTTTGTATCTGAAAGGTTCATTTATTATACATAATATGTTAGTAATCTTTTGTGTCTGTCTGGTCAATCTTATTGGTTGATTTTTGTGGATTTTTTTTTAATCAACAAACATATTAGTAAACCATTCTTTGCTAAGATTGATATTGGCCATTTACTGACATAGCAATCCTCTATAAAAATGAAAAACAGACATTGAAATGCCAAGTGCTTGAATGTACATTATATAATTACATTTGTAATATTTAAACTCTATGACTTAAATCATGTGTTCTGGATAAATTAATGTTCTGGTTTTTTGCACTTTGTGTTAGATTATTATTAAATACTACCTTATAACATCAAATGTAATAAATACAAAACCTGGTAAAAATGGTATTATTGTTGGGCTGTACTTATTTTTTTAAGACTATTGAACTTAGAGTGGAAGAATTGGGAACACAATCTTGACTGAAAAACAAAGAAAATTTGTTGTCAGACTAGATGTCCAGTGGACACCAAAATTGCAGGTAATTATAAAATTGACAAATAATTATGTTCATTTTTCAAATCATCGTTTTTTATCTGTTAAATCTAAGTCCTTTGAAAATTAAGTAATTGAGCCGCACATAAAAAAGGAGACCAAAATGGGAGGAAAATGGTACAACAATAAAACAAGCAAAAAACAATTGCAGAAATTGCAGTTATTATATTTATGTCCTACTTCATTCTCGGCTTAAACTAGACTCAGTTTATTACCTATTAGTTCCGTTACCAGAGTTGGTCTTTATTCAAATGTATGAAAATCCTGGCAAGCCTCGTAAACTCATTGAAAACAGAGAATGTTTGTATTGGGCCAAATTTGAAGTAATCATTGTTTTCTAATGATATTATAGGTCCTGACAAATGAATAATTTGTTTGGGTACTTGTGGGTAAATAAGATTAGGCCCATAACCCATCTTGACTGTCTCTGCGTTATTGTTCGGTGCTCGGAGGTTATAATTTACGCTTAAACCGATCACAGTTTCATTTAGCCGACAATAGGGGTCCTGGGGTTTTAAAGCGGAGAGGCTCTCAGTTGGTTTTTTGCAACCTTTGAGTGTATGAATTGAAGGACTGACAGAGGGTTGTATGGATATTTTTTTCTTTTCGACTGGTGTTGTGATTGTTGAGAGAATTTGCTTTAGAAGTGATTAAAAAAAACACAGGCACTTGGAATTTATTGCTGTGAAGAGTCTGTGGATATAAGTGAGGAGTTGAAAATTGCTTTTATGAGGTATGTTGTTTATGTTTTAATAAAATATAATAATATGTTTGACAATAATTTTTATTATCTTTCTATATTGTAGTAATTATAATTTTTATTATTATTTAATTGAAATCAATTTGTAATTGTGTTTTTAAGCAATAATTTAAAAAAATGCAATGAATAAAAATACCTTGAATGTGATGTTAATTTTGTTACACCAGTAAGCGCAGAAAGTTTTTGATCATTTAAAAAACGTAACTGATTAATATTTAAATTATTATGTAGGTGCATTATGTGGGTATCATTTTGCACCAAATGTGTATTTCTTACTATTATATAAAAACTTTTTTCAAATATGGCACAGGTTTAGAAAAATGGTTGTATTATTCAATGTTTGCAATTTTGTCATGGATAGTATTAAAGAATAAACACGTAATAAATTCTCATGATTGTCTTCCAATTTCATAGTTTATGGAACTTTTTATTAAAGCTATTAAAAGCTAACAAAGGAGAAAAAGATATGATTGAGAAAACATAAAATGTTTATTAATGGTAATAATCTTATTTTATAAATTTATGCATTATTTGAAGGTTGTTTGTACAGTCAAAATTAGTTTTTGGGAGTCATGGTAAATCTCGGTGCAAAGTTTTAACAGTACTTGAAAACATTTTCAAATAAAAATTAAAAAAATAAATTTATATTTGATTTTGCAGAAGTTGTAGGCATTATAAGTTTGCCTTGTAAGATCCAGCATTTATACTGCCTTTATTTGTTATAAACTTGTAAAACCTGGAAGGCTGAAAATGTGGCCCACCTGTCTGTGCTTACTTAACTAGAATAGAATCTGTACAGAACAATGACAAACAACTTGATGGCCCTTCAGTTGGATAACTAACTCCCAATACTTACCTATTTCAACGAGCGGTCTTTAATTGATGTAAAATGCCTCGATTGGGTATATAAGTTCAAGATGACCTGAAGTGTTGACTCTATAGTAAGCCAAGCTACAATAGCAATTGAGGACATTAGGTTGACTTTGTTTGTTCCCTCTGAGTGCTTTATGTCATGTTTTAACAGTAGCTCTTTCTCGAACCCTCTTGTAAGGTGTATCAATCAAAGAAATGGGGATTACAGTATGAAGATACAACACTTGATTTTTTTAAGAGTACAGGTTGACTTTGTATTTTGATGTACTGAATATGATATTAAGTACATGGACCTATCAGGCTTGGCGAAATTGCCGGTCCGCCGGTCCTGACCGGCAGATTTCAATTTGGTCCGGCAGGTTTAACAAGAATGTCGGTCCTGGTGACCGGCAAAATGTGAAATGATTGCAAACAAATCTTTTTTTTTCAAGTTGAAAATTCGAAGAGCAAATCGCTTACTACATCATGAAAATGAAATCGCTCGTTGTTTTGATGTTTGCTGTAGGTTTGTTACGTACAATTAGCAAATCCAACTTGTTACACAACACCTACTTTAAACTCGTTTGCAAAATCGCCAACTGCGTTCTAACAAAAAAGATCTTGATAGCTTTTACATATTTTTCGAGTAGGATAAGGACAATAAAATATGGTATCGTGATCAACACAACCATATGCATACGCCATTTTTCATAAGTGTAAAGAGTACAGTGCATTATGGGGCAGAGCTTTCATTGGACGAGCGAATTTAAATTTAGATTGAATGCAATACGATACATGTACAAAGAAATGTTTTTATTGCATCATATGCAGTGCCATGTAAAAAAACGTACTTCCCGGGGACTTTCTGATACTGGTCAAAAATGAAAATGAATCTCTGTTAACAATTACACTGCGTTAGCATGTAAATAAATCGTCTTTTTTATTTAATTAATTACTAGTAAACGTTCTGAAAAATGAAATGCCTTAATCATTAAATGTCAGGTAACGTGTTTTGTACTGTGCGCAGTATATTTTAACAGCCGCTCCAAACTGCAATCATATTAAAGTAAGAATGTTTAAATCGTTTCGAATAACTTAAATTTGATAATTATTCGGCTTGCACATACGTTATTGAAATTATCGCACCGAACCGTTCTAATAGGGAATACATGTAATAAAAACTGACACGCGAATTTTTCACAACATGATTGACATTACACAACCGATTAACACCAATTAGCTGCCAGTGTAACCTCTAAGCGATTAAAATCAATTTAACGGCCGGTTGAATAAAGAGATCAAGATGTGATCGCTGCCATTTTTGAATTTTCTAGTTAAGTTGTTGTTGCTTTACGGTCCGGCTAAATTTTCTCCGGACCGGCACATTTTCTGAAATGCCTGTCCGGATGACCGGCAGATTTTTTCTAATTTTGCCATGCCTGACCTATACAATTAAAAAAACAGAAATCCATTCGAATTTGCGGATGTAAAGTCTACTCTATAATTATCAGATTTTAAAATCACTGTGGTTCTCTGTGAAAAATGAATATTAAATCAAAGTGAAAACAACAAATATATATAAAATTATAAATAATAGGATGTTAAATGGGCAAAAAGATGACAGTAATATCATAAATAATTTCATGTTTGTAATTAAATAGTATATACTTATGAAATATCAAATTCTGCAAAGAAGTTGAAACATGAGGATGTTGGTCCATTAGTTAATGAAAAGCTATGCAAGCGACTGAAGAAATGTATGTTCTGAGGCCTATAATAGAGAAGGATAATGCATATACTTTAAAATGATTTTTGTTTAATGATTGGACAAATATTTTTGCAACTCATAGAAGATCTGTATGATAAAACTTGTGCTGATTTGGAAACTAACTTTTGCATTGTATACAATTGGGAGTTTAATAATGATAATTGTCATTGTCTTTCTTATTGAAAGACAAAGATTTAATATCAGCATGTATTTTGTTAGAATTATCAGACATTTGTGCTGGGTACAAAAAGTATTCAGTCATTAAGGTTCATCAAGTTAATTAGTTTAACTTTGTTCTGAAGTGCTCTACTTGTTTAGCATGAACATAAAGCATATACTGCATATTATATTGCCACTCTATACATAATAAATTTACTTCTATGAATTAAAGAAACTTCCGACAAATTTACTTTAAAACACAATTTCAGAACAGAATGAAAAATTTGTATCTTTGAGATAAAAAAAAAGTGTATTTTTCAGATATGAAGTGATTTTACCTTGTTTTTTTGTCAACTGAAGAACTGTTTGTATTTAATGAAATTCATTTTTTTCACAATGTTACATCAGTAATCCAATTAAACTAGTACACAAGCAAATGCACAACTTTCCTATAACGGGATCATCTGTTTACACATAAGGATAGAATCAAAGGTCTTAGGACAGTCTTAAGACAGATTATCAAGAGATTCAGAAGTGTTTGTTTTGACAAATTATTTCATCTTTTTAAAACATTGTCAAATGTTGTGCAAAAACCCTGCTGCATTTTGCTTTGAAATCATCATTATATTAAAGTAAGCGTTTACTTCATAATGGCATGGGGTCTTGTTTACAAAAAAGTGATTTAATTATTTATTCAGTGGCTCTTTTATAGTGCTAAGATTTTAGAAAATTTGTGGGCAATATTTGTTTATTAGCTTTAACACAAGAGCCTTATCATCTCTATATTCCTGCACTTGAAGCAGGTGTCAAAAAGTCTTTCTGTGTTTGGCAAGTTTAACCTGCGGAAATGAACTGTATAAATACGAATAAGTGAAAATATTTTCTTACATTTGTTTGCTAGCTCAATTAGCCGAACAGAAAAATAGTTTGAAGCACCAATTCTCCATCTGTGTGTCATTGTTGGGCTATATACACTTGTACTTAGGGGAACTCTGTGCAAACAGGGTTTTCTCTGCCGATGGATACATTTCTTGTGCAAACATGATTCACGAAATGCAAACTGTCCGAGTTTGGTAAACATGCCTTTCTCGTACTAGTGTGAACACATGCAGTTTGCATGTGCTGGACTTAGTATGGTATCTTTTCTGACTGAGATTTTGTTGCAGCTGTGTGATGTGCTTTGTATTTTAATGTAAACACAAATGTATCAGAGATCTTATGATATAAAATCATATTTTATTTATGGCATGATATAAGTGCACTAATTCAAGATTTATTCTTCATTTTCTTCTAAATATGCTTTTTTAGCATTGTCACATATCAGTTAAGTAAACTGTTCAGAGGAAATTTTAGGCTTAAACAGTGTTATAACTCTTGCTAACTCGTCATATAATACAAAGTGTAAACATTTTGATTTGCATATTAATTTTTATGCTTAATTACAATCAGTTTTATTTACTGGCTTATATTTTAGATATGTTGATGATTGTTTATTTATTTTCAGATGACTGGAGGAGGCATAATCATGACTGCAATGCATGCCACATTTTAGTCAGCATTTTGTCCATCAAACGGTACCAACATGGCCATCTTGCACAAGACTGAAGTGAAAGGCTTCTTCCTGCAGGCTTTGATCTTGCTTTTGATTAATCATATTTTGGGTCAGGAGGATGCGATAGTAAAATACGATGTCCGGGAAGAAAAGCCCCCAGGTACCTTCATCGGAAGCATCGGAATCGAGAGTGAACTCTTCCAGAACCTCACCAACGAACAATTCAAGAGACTACAGTTCCAGGTACTACCCACCCCTGGAAACAAGTATCTCTCTTACTTTCGGATTGAGGCTAATACCAGTCTATTGTGGACCAGAGAGCGGATTGATCGGGAAATGTTTCCAGACTGCTTTGAGACTTGTCTCATGCAGTTCTTTGTCGGGGTGTATGCCATCGACATTGGTGAAATGACAAAAATGATCAGGATAGACATAAACATTCTAGATGAAAATGATAACACTCCCAAGTTTTCCAGTATACAAAATCCCCTTTACATTCCAGAGTCAAAGAATCCAGGGGAGTCGATTCTTTCAGGAGCTGCAGTGGATTTAGATCAGAGTCGAAACAATTCAGTTAAGAGTTATCTGCTAATGTCAGAAACTGGGACATTTTCGTTGAAAGTTCACACTGAAAATGATGTGTTGGAATTTGTTTTGGCTCTGAAATCGAGTTTGGATTATGAATCGAGGAAATCATATGAAATTGTTCTTCTGGCAGTTGATGGTGGTGATGTTCCAAAAACTGGGAGTTTATCGCTGCAAATATTTGTTACTGATATCAACGACAATGTTCCAACTTTCCAACAAAGAACCTACAATACCTCAGTTGAGGAAAACATACCTTTAAATTCTACGGTCCTGCAGCTACGTGCAACCGATCGGGATTCTGGAGAAAATGGAATGGTTTCATACAGATTCAGTAGCCGCATTTCAGATCATGTGACCAATTTATTTGGTGTTCAGTCTAATGGGGATATAGTAGCTAAAGGAATAATCGACTATGAAAAAGACAAAGAATTTGGTTTTGAGGTTATTGCATATGACGGTGGAGTTAATTTTAAATCTTCCTCCGTCAGTGTGTTCTTAAAAGTGATTGACATGAATGATAACTCTCCAGTCATCAATATTAATCAACCCCCCAGCGGTACCCTGATAACTGAGTCAGCAGAAACTGGGAGTTTTGTCTTGCTTCTGGAAGTGCTCGACATCGATTCAAACGAAAATGGTCTCGTTAATTGCAATATATTGGACGATAGCTTTGATATTGTGAGCACAGAAGTTGCAAACAACTACAAAATTGTGCTTCGTCGGGAATTGGACCGCGAAACCAAAGCTAGTCACAATGTTACCATAGATTGTGAAGATTCTGGGATTCCTCCTAAAAGAACTGTCAAGCATTTTATAGTTTTAGTGCAGGATGCCAATGACAATGCACCTGACTTTGTCCAACAGACTTACATAGCTGTTGTAAATGAGAATAGTCCTTTTGGTAGTAGTTTGTTAACGGTTTCTGCTATTGATAAGGACAGTGGGAAATTTGGGAAAGTTTCATATTCATTGCATTCTGAATCAAAAGGTCTTTTTAAAATTGACCCTTTTTCTGGACTAATTTTAGTGAATTCAAGTATTGACAGAGAAAAATATGGTGATCGAATGATTTTTCGCGTTTTTGCTGAAGATGGGGGTGATTCGAATTTAATATCGACGGGAACTATTGTTGTGACAATCTTGGACATAAATGATAATGACCCGGAGTTTTTTCTAAACCCGATAACATTCTCTGTGTCAGAAGATGCTAAGGTTGGTTGGATTGTGGGAAACATTTCCGCAAGTGATCCAGACAATGGTCCTAATGGAACAGTTTTGTTGAAATTTCCAGAGGATCCAAATGTGCGGGAATATTTTAAATTTAATGAATCTGGGATAATAACTATCAGCAAGCAGCTAGATCGTGAGAAGGTTGCTTTTCATGAATTCTATGTATACGCTATGGACATGGGAGGAAGAACAAGCTCGGCTCGGGTCACAATATTTGTCACTGACGTCAACGACAATGCTCCTGAAATTGTTTACCCTAATGAGTATGACAATACATTTAGAGTTCGGTTCACCATGCCGGTTTTCAGTGACATTTTGCAGATAGATGCACATGATCTGGATTCTGATGAAAACTCAAAGCTCTATTATTACATAGATCAGGATAATTCAAGTTATGCATTCAACCTAAACTTAAGTTCTGGAAAGCTTACGCTCAATCGCAGTTTACACCAGACAGAAATCGGTCACAGGTTTCTCTTGTATCTGAGAGTGAAAGATGGTGGAGCCTCACCTATACAGACTTGGACAGAACTTCTGATTGAAGTTATAGAAGTAGAGTTAAACATGGTGGACAAAGTTGCACAAGCAAATCTTTGGATTGTAGTGGGTATTGTCATAGTTACCGCAGTTCTGTCTGTTGTCATGATTCTACTCATCGTGAAAATATGCTGGTATAATCGAAGAAAGGGGCTCAACTCTTCTAGCATCATCATAGAGTCGAATGAGGTCGATCCTCAACTGATTGATTCTTCTTCATCCTCATTCTCCTCTGCATCATCAACTTCTTCTCACGAAATTAATTTGAACACAAAAATTCAACATGGTGGAATGCATTCAGATTCGAGCTATGAGAAGGGTTACTATGACAAACTGGATGAAGCAGACTTCATACCCAAATCTGAGCAAGATAGTGGTCTCCTCTACATGCAAGAAGTGAAAAAGGTAAGTTTTTTTTTTAAATGTATATTGTTGTTTGCATTGCTTTCATCTTGGTTAATGTTTTAAAAAATAAGTATTATAACTAAATTTATTTTAATACAGGGAATTTCAAACAATATTTTAAAGTCACAGTAGTGGATATGGTGTCTTTCTGCGATCAGTCGGTCTTCGCTTCTATTACAATTCTTGGAGCCTTCTTAAGTTTCCTCCATTAACACCAAGTACTGGTTCTTCTTACCAGGAAACATATTCGAGTGTATCTAAATAAGCCCAAGGTGTTCCATACAATCAAGCTACAAAAATAAGGTTTAAACTAAAAAATATTATTTTCTATTTTCTTTTATATCCTCTGTTTGATTTTCTTGGCTTTATTGGCTAAAATATTTTCCTAACTAACATGATTGAAGTGCAAAAGATAGGAAAATGCAGGGGACCGTTTCAATAAACGTTGTTGCACACATTAACGATACATTACATTTTTCAAAGTTGCATAATTGCTTAAGTCCATATCATATGATTATAAATTTTCAGTACTTTATTAATTTCATTGGCATCTCTACATTTGATGAGCATGGCGAGTTAGTTCGTCTACTTATTTCGATTACAAAATTCTCTCGTCAGTTAAAATTGTTGTATGATCGTTTATGAAACGGCCCCCAGGTTTTTATCTGATAAATATGCAGTAAACACCATTTATAAAATATAATTTACAAAATCACGTACTTATTCTGATATTTTATTCAGTATTGTTGTATTGGGGTAGGTGTCTGTTTATCTCATCAGAGCATGAAGCCCAGTAGGGTGAGCTAATCTTGTTGAGTCCCTGGCTGCCTGTCAGTCTTCTTCGTAACTGTCATCAACACTTTATTTCTTCTCTGACACTGCTTAGAAAATTTAAATCTTTAAACAAGCAGAAATGTTCCAAGGATGGTCCTTTGACAAATGTCTTAAATTGAATACATTGTAGAATCTGGTTGAAATGGAAGAAAAAAACAACAGGAAAACATACTGTATGAAACCACTGTCTGAATTTCAAATAATTAAACAATTGCTCCTTGGTTGTTCCTTCACCACATTTATCAAGTATTTAGTTTTCCATGTATGGGTGCTTATAATTTTGCAAACTTTTTATTTTGTCCTCTACCACTATAGTGGGGGACATATTATTTTTGCCCTGTCTGTTGGTTGGTTTGTGTGTTTGTTTGCCCCAACTTTAACATTTGCCATAACTTTTGCAATATTGAAGATAGCAACTTCATATTTGGCATGCATGTGTATCTCATGGAGATGCACATTTTGAGTGGTGAAAAGTCAAGGTCAAGGTCATCCTTCAAGGTCAAAGGTCAAATATATGGGTCAAAATTGCTCATTTAATGTACACTTTTGCAATATTGAAGATATCAACTTGATATTTAGCATGCATGTGTATCTCATGGAGCTGCACATTTTGAGTGGTGAAAGGTCAAGGTCATCCTTCAAGGCCAAAGGTCAAATATATGGGGACATAGTGTTTCACAAACACATCGCTTGTTTTGCTTGTTTTCAAAATTACTTAGAAAAATGTTTTTCATGTGACCCTTAACCAAATTTACCTTATTTTAAAAAACAAACAAACATGACCCAGCTTTGGTTGTTTTCTGAATTTTGTTTTATTTTGCTTTATTGAAAATTATGACTGTTGGCACCCTCTTTTGATTTAAAGATCATTCAAATATATGAGAAGACTGATAAGTACTGATTTCCTGGCTATGCTTTTTCCTAACAGTTTACTAGTGTTATTCTTTTTCAAAAGCTTATACATGCTCCACAAAAGCATTAACATTATTCATTCCCTTGTCATTATTTCATAAGCTTAACTGTGCAACGAACTCATTTGTAAAAAACGTTTTTTTAAACGCAATAAAATATACCATCTCGTGTGAATTCTTGTTTGTATTTTTCTGTTAAGTAGTAAACATGAAAGAGAACATTTTATAATCATACCAATTAAAAATCTATTTAGCCTTTTCATGTACAGGTTAATTGATTTTCACCCGGAATGGGTTTAATAAAAGATTTAAACACATTTATTCAATTACGAAACATATTGGTCTGTTATTATAATACAGTAATTTTGGTTATGTCAGGTCAGTGATTACAAAGCATAGAATTGTTAGACTTTTGATGTTTGCGCTTGAATTTATGATTTTTTGAAAAGTAATCCTTGAAATAGTATCCTTGGTATTGAAGTTGTCTTCATGTCAACACTTGTGGAAATAATTGTTTTGGCCAGCCTACAGTTCGCATGACACATCTTTAGTTAACATAGTTGAAATGGTTTTAATTGCTGCTAATAAAGAAACCTCGTATAATTAGGTAATTATGTTCATAACCAATTATGGTTCCGTTTCTAATTTGGTTGTTGACAAAGATGGGTGCCAAGATTGTATGACCATTAAATTATGGGTGAAACAAAAAGCAAGTCTGTAATTTATTGAAGATTTATGAAAGGAAAGTGTTAAAAAGTTTGCTTTTTATTTCGGCAAAGAAATTATGTTAAAAATACTCCCCCTATTAAAGATAATTACAATGCATCGCTGGCCAATAATCATAAGTGGTCGTTCTTTGTCAAAGACATTACTACTGTCTTAATAATGTCTGTGGAAAATGAGACAAAAGTTGTTGGCATCTCCTTTATTTCACACGTTCTTTAGCCTTTTTTACTAATGACAGTGTCATTATTTAGGTGACTGTGTTTGATGATCATGTAAGCTATACCAGACATATTAAGTATTGAGTTTTGTTGTTTGTTCATTTATGTCTCCTCTTTCAAACATTGTGACTCTCACTTTCTACCCAAATTTCCTCGTCTGAATTGGTTTTTTACTTTTTATGGGCAGAGTTTAAGAAAATAGAATGGTTGCCATAATTTTGATCCTTATACTGCTATAGGCTGATGTTTCAATAATATAAAGGCCTTTCACGCAAATGAATAAAAAAAGGTCTTAACACACTAGTTCAACATATTTCTGATCTACTTGAACCTTGGTTTGGCAAAACAGGGCTTATCGCATGTGCGTAAAGTGGTGTCCCAGTCAGCACATGCTTATAAGATAATGATAAGGGACTACACTTTCCGCCTGAACTGGAGTTTTGCAAAAAACAGACTTGCATGGAACTAAAGAAGCTATTTGCACTGGCTAATCTGGGAGACACTTTCCATGCATGCATTAAGCCCCATTTCGACAGAGGACAATTCATTCATTTGTTTACCTTTAACACACTGTTATCATCTATTAATAGCTTGACCTTGAACTCCACAAGAAACTGGATGAGACAACAAGTGACAACTCTGGTGAGCTGGGGACCAGAGACAGCGGTCAAGGGGGCAGTGACCTTGACAACATCAGCATCCCGGAGATGACCAGTCCGGGCAGTCCTGGTCAGTAGAACTACCTTGTGTCATTTTTGTGGCTCATAATGGTTCTTATGGGTAGCTGAGCGACGACACTTTCCGCTTTCATGGTATTTTCTGTTGAAAGGAAATCCCTAGCTATTTAACAAAATCCAGTCAAGGTGGAAAATGTTCCCACTTTTCCATAGCATGGCTCAAAGTGTATTTAAGGTAGGGAAAGAAAAAAAAATAGTGAAAAATGTATAGTTTTTTAATTAGGCACAATTTCGCATTACTGTCCAGATAATTGAAATGTGTTATCAAACTTATAACATAAATCTGCATTAAATTACTAATTGGTAATTTTATCCACGCTTTTTATGGTGTACTGATGGTCCTTGTAATGTATTTTCCTTTTGTATTACTATGTTGTCTTGATACCTCATGTTCTAATTAACATTACCAGAAGTTACCATGGTAATATAGGATTCCGGTCTAAAGGTGGTCCAGGTTTTCAGAACATGATACCACAAACATAATGTCTTTGTTGGCATGTTATGAAAATCAACAACTACAAAAGATCATATTGTTTTTGTTTCACATCAAATTTTGTTTATTTCATTCAAAAGTCGCTAAGCATTTATCCACTCTTGTATTATTGAGCACAGTTAACGTGCAGCAATATAAATCATAGACAAGGTTAAGTTTGAAATGCAAAGAAACAGATCTTATAATTCAAAGATGTCTGCTTTCTTGAACCATATACATGTACCATTGTAAGAGATGTATTAAAGTAGAGAGCCCTTATTATAGCATACATGTTTTCAATATACATGTATGTTACAGATTCAGCAATTGGTCACTTGTCACCAAGGGAGCTGTATTATTCCAGTCACCTTGGACACCCACATCAGCGGTCACCTGATGTGTCCACCACAGATGCAAATGAGGTCAGCACCTATAATGTTGTCATGCCAAAGCTAGTCCCAGATTTCAGCCACTTCCCCACGAAAACTGCGGAACGGAAGGAACTGTCAAAACTACGCCTCAGTAAAAAGCGTGTCATGTTCAGTGATGACCTTGAAAATTCACACTCTAGTGGGAGGTCAAGTACCGTGTCTGACCTTGTGAACCCTGATGGTAACCATGACAACAGAAATTCAGTGCAAAGGTTTTATAACAGAACTATAAGTGAAGAGTTGCCAGTCAGACTGTATAAATCAAACAGTTGGTTTAGACGCTCAGCGGACAATCTAACTTTAAGACACAATAAAGACAATAGAGACGTATATAATCAGATGCCAAGTAACCTTATAAAATCGAAAGACTTTCGAAATAAGCCAATGGGGGACAACATTAAAGGCTATTTGGACAGGGTGATTTCTCGGACTAGAACAAATAGTGACGGATCTGATTTAGAAGCAATAAATAGGACTAATACTGCCTCAAATGTGTACACACTTTCAGAGGATGTTACTTCACATACTGGCCCCTGGGCTAGTGACTGTACCACAACCTCTGCCCCTTCTTCTATTTATAGACCTTGCTCAGGGGAGAATTCTCTCAATCTTGCGTCTCACATAGAGGAAACAGATGATGTTTATTCTGAGGACTTTGATGTCTAGATACTCAAATTAAAATCTTTGTGTACATTTAAATAATTATGATATGTGGACAAAAATGATTTTTTACAGAAAATAAATGCATAGGTTTAATTTAAATGGTAAAGTACATGTTCAGTTATTGTATTATGTCTAAAATACGCGTTGAGTTCAATATTACCAGCGTATAAACAATGGTAATAATGATGATCTAAACACCTGTTAAATAGTAGTTCTGCAGAATTTTGATTTGTATTATCTTTGCTATTTCATATATCTGTATAATACAATATGGCCTCATGTTTTTGTGTAATTAGTTGCACATTTGATTTACATTCATAGCACTTAGTATGTTGCAAAATGAGCATTTGAGTATTAATATTTGATTTACATTGTAAAATGTCTAAACATATAACTACCCATTTCTGATATGTTGTGATTTATAAATATGTAAGATGTAATAAAGATATTAGTTATAATAAAACCTTTTGTAAAAAAATATAACTCACAAATGCAATACACTTTTTTTCACTAAAGAGGGATAATTCACATTTTAAGCAACATTTTGAAAAAAAAGTGTATAGCCATTTTCTGATTAGGGTTTGTATGTTGAGTTTGTTTTGTAAATATTAAGCAATTGTTTGTTTTTTGTTACATACTTGGATGTGTTGTAGATGTAACTTTGAAAATTGATCACAATAGTTGCTGTTATGTATTTTGGAATTTGTTATAGAAATGTTAAAGATATTTTGTGTTAATGCTCACAACTTGAATAAAAGGTAAAAACATGGTGTTTTTGATTTTTTTAAATATAATTGTCAACAAGCATTTGATGTCGACACAAATGTATCATCAATATGGATATTTTTTGCAATGTTCTTTTTCTGAATGAAAATATATTCTAGATGTGTCACAGACAATTATGCCCCCTCGAGACATGGTGCAGCTAAAATTCTTCCTTTAGATCATATGAAGTTTGACTTATCATCAAGCTGTGAGGATTGAGTAAAATTGGTGGATTTGAAGACAATATTTTGGGTACTAGAATGATATTCCATAGTGGCAAAACAGACAAAGGGCCATAAGTCAGCCAAACTTGGTTGCAGCCAAACATTCCTCTCTGTACAATCATATACCGGTACACATTTTGGGAATTCTGATATTAAACTTTGAGTTAAATCTGGCAAGCAGTATAGAAACAGTTGAGAACACAACATTCTATAATGGACATAAATTATTTGAAAAAGCAAAGGACTATAACTCTGCAAAAACTGGCCCCAGACGTCTAATTATTTATATCATGCATGGTAAGATGTTAATAGTCATTAGAATTATTTTTTATGTCTCTGTATTTTGTTTCAGTGAAAATACCTAGTCAAAAAGGCTTTAAGAAAAATAAACTTTGCAGAAATCATTTCAAATCGATATTTAAATCTAAATACAGGTACACAAATTACATTTGAAATTAGCAATTACTTGAATTTTTAAATTTCCTTATTGTTTAATTACTATCCACAATATTAGGTGAGATGCCTTTTAAGTGGAGCCACTATCAGAACATTTTGCTCTCAGCATTTAGTTAAGTATGCATTCCATTTGAACTGAAAGCGTTTGAACGTTAGCATTAGTTATTGTATTTCTTACAATGAAGTAGTTTTCAGTGAATTCATTTTATTGTATTTGAAAAGATGCCACTTGAGCACGCACTGCACTATTTCAAGTTTACTGGTACTTAATAACTTCTCTAACATGGTCTGAAAATGTACCAGACAACCTTTTTGAATATTCTTATGCATTGGTGTATTGGATATACGGTAGTTGTCATCATGTGAGCCAAGGGCTGTAAGACACTCAACTGAGACTTTAAGAAAATAAACTGGGGAACTGAGCTGATCTTAGCATGTAGCATTAACATGCTTTTTAGGGTAATTAACCTTTTGCCTCTGTACCATAGAAAGGGAAGGAAGAGCATGATGCAATAAAATGAGCTTTGTTCTGAGAAAACTGGGCTTAATGCATGTGCCTAAAGTGTCATCCCAGATTGGACTGTGCAGTCCACACATGCTAATCAGGGATGACACTTTCCGCCTAAACTTGATCTCAGTAAGGAAGGACTTCCTTGATACTAAAAATACCATAAAAGCGGAAAATGTCGTCCCTGATTAGCCTGTGCGTACTGCACAGGCTAATCTGGTACGACACTTTACGCACATGCATTAAGCCCAGTTTTCTCAGAACGCGACTCAAATTATGATCACTCAAATTTGCTGTTCAGCTATGAGACCTTCATATGGTATTTGGAGTGATAAGCATGTTGACAAAATGAAGCTGATACAGCAGCAGCACAAGCCTAGTAACAACACCTTGAAAGTACGACCTTTGTCTACATGTTACAGACGAATCAGTGCCATGCTCAGATGTACTTAAGTGCATGTCACAGACGAATCAGTGCAACACTCAGGTGTACTTAAGTGCATGTCACAGAGGCATCAGTACCATGCTCAGGTGTACTTAAGTGCATGTCACAGATAAATCAATGCCGCACTCATGTGTACTAAAGTGCATGTCACAGACAAATCAGTGCCATGCTCAGGTGTTCTTAATTGCATGTCACAGACACATCAGTGCCATGCTCAGGTGTACTTAAGTGCATGTCACTGACGCATCAGTGCCACACTCAGGTGTTCTTAATTGCATGTCACAGACGCATCAGTGATATGCTCAGGTGTACTTAAGTGCATGTCACAGATAAATCAGTGCCACACTCAGGTGTACTAAAGTACATGTCACAGACGCATCAGTGCCATGCTCAGGTGTACTTAAGTGCATGTCACAGACAAATCAGTGCCATGCTCAGGTGTACTTAAGTGCATGTCACAGACGAAATCAGTGCCACACTTAGGTGTAGTGCATATCACAGAGGAATCAGTGCCATGCTCAAGTGTACTTAAGTGCATGTCACAGACAAATCAGTTCCACATTCAAGTGTACTTAAGTACATGTCACAGATGAATCAGTGCCTCACTCAGGAGTATTAAGTGCATGTCACAGACAAATCAGTGCCACATTCAAGTGTACTTAAGTACATGTCACAGATGAATCAGTGCCACACTCAGGTGTATTAAAGTACATGCCACAGACCAATCATTGTCACGCTCAGGTGTACTGAAGTGCATGACACAGACAAATCAGTGCCACGCTCAGGTGTACTGAAGTGCATGTTACAGACAAACCAGTGCCATGCTCAAGTGCACTTTATTGCATGTCACAGAGGAAATCAGTGCCATGCTCAGGTATACTTAAGTGCATGTCACAGACAAATCAGTACCATGATAAAGTTTACTTAAATGCATGTCACAGACGAATCAGTGCCAAGCTCAGGTATACTTAATTGCATGTCTAAGAGGAATCAGTTCCCCACTCAGGTGTACTTAAGTGCATGTCACAGATGAATCAGTGCCACACTCAGGTGTACTGAAGTGCATGTCAAAGACAAATCAGTGCCACACTCACATGTACTTAAGTGCATGTCACAGACAAATCAGTACCATGATAAAGTGTACCTAAATGCATGTCACAGATGAATCAGTGCCACACTCAGGTATACTTAAGTGCATGTCACAGATGAATCAGTGCCACACTCAGGTGTACTAAAGTGCATGTCACAGACAAATCAGTACCATGATAAAGTGTACCTAAATGCATGTCACAGATGAATCAGTGCCACACTCAGGTATACTTAAGTGCATGTCACAGACAAATCAGTGCCACACTCAGGTGTACTAAAGTGCATGTCACAGACAAATCAGTGCCATGCTCAGGTGTACTTAAATGCATGTCATGGATGAATCAGTGCCACACTCAGGTGTACTGAAGTGCATGTCACAAACAAATCAGTGCCACACTCAGGTGTACTTAAGAGCATGTCACAGATAAATCAGTGCCACACTCAGGTATACTGAAGTGCATGTCACAGATGAATCAGTGCCACATTCAGGTGTACTGAAGTGCATGTCACAGACAAATCAGTGCCACACTGAGGTGTACTTAAGTGCTTGTCACAGACAAATCAGTGCCACACTCAGGTGTACTGAAGTGCATGTCAAAGTGAAATCAGTGTCATGCTCAGATGTAGTGAAGTGCATGTCACATACAAATCAGTGCCATGCTCAGGTGTTTTTAAGTGCATGTCATAGACAAATCAGTACCACACTCAGGTGTACTGAAGTGCATGTCACAGAGGCATCAGTACCATGCTTAGGTGTTCTTAAGTGCATGTCACAGATAAATCAGTGCCACACTCAGGTGTACTGAAGTGCATGTCACAGAGGAATCAGTGTCATGCTCAGATGTAGTGAAGTGCATGTCACATACAAATCAGTGCCATGCTCAGGTGTTCTTAAGTGCATGTCATAGACAAATCAGTACCACACTCAGATGTACTGAAGTGCATGTCACAGAGGCATCAGTACCATGCTCAGGTGTACTTAAGTGCATGTCACAGACAAATCAGTGCCATGCTCAAATGTACTAAAGTGCATGTCACAGACGAATCCGTGCCACACTCAGGTGTACCAAAGAGCATGTCACAGTCTAATCAGTGCCATGCTCAGGTGTACTTAAATGCATGTCACAGACAAATCAGTGCCATGCTCAAGAGTACTTCAGTGCATGTCAAAGATGAATCACAGCCATGCTCAGGTGTACTTTAGTGCATGTCACAGATGAATCAGTGCCACACTCAGGTGTACCAAAGTGCATGTCACAGACTAATCAGTGCCATGCTCAGGTGCACTTAAATGAATGTCACAGACACATCAGTGCCATGCTCAGGTGTACTACAGTTCATGTCACAGACAGTTCAATGTCATGCTCAGGTGTACTTAAGTGCATGTCACAGACAAATCAGTGCCATATTCAAGTGTACTTAAGTACAGGTCACAGATGAATCAGTGCCCCACTCAGAGGTACTAAAGTGCATATCAGAGACAAATCAGTGCCACATTCAAGTGTACTTAAGAACATGTCACAGATAAATCAGTGCCACACTCAGGTGTACTAAAGTACATGTCACAGACAAATTAGTGCCACACTCAAGTGTACTTAAGTGCATGTCACAGAGGAAATCAGTGCCATGCTCAGGTATACTTAAGTGCATGTCACAAAGGAATCCGTTCTACGCTCAAGTGTACTTAAGTGCATGTCACAGACAAATCAGTTCCATGCTCAAGTGTACATGAGTGCTTGTCACAGATGAATCAGTTCCACACTCAGATGTACTGAAAAGCGTGACACAGACAAATCAGTGCCACACTCAGGTGTACTTAAGTGCATGTCACAGACGAATCAGTGCCATGCTAAGGTGTACTGAAGTGCATGTCACAGACAAATCAGTGCCACACTCATGTGTACTGAAGTGCATGCCACAGACAAATCAGTGCAATACGCAGGTGTACTGAAGGTCTTGTCACAGAGGCATCAGTGCCACACTCAGGTGTACTGAAGTGCATGCCACATACAAATCAGTGCCACACTCAGGTGTACTTAAGTGCATGTCACAGATGAATCAGTGTCACACTCAGGTGTACTGAAGTGCATGTCACAGACAAATCAGTGCAACACTCAGGTGTACTTTAGTGCATGTCACAGATGAATCAGCGCCACACTCAGGTGTACTGAAGTGCAAGTCACAGACAAATCAGTGCCACACTCAGGTGTACTTAAGTGCTTGTCACAGATTAATCAGTGCCACACTCAGGTTCACCAAAGTGCATGTCACATTCAAATCAGTGCCATACTAAGTGCATGTCACAGACAAATCAGTGCCATGCTCAAGTGTACTTCAGTGCATGTCAAAGATGAATCACAGCCATGCTCAGGTGTACTTAAATGAATGTCACAGACAAATCAGTGCCAGACTCAGGTGCCATGCTCAGGTGTTCTTAATTGCATGTCACAGATGAATCAGTGCCATGCTCAGGTGTACTTAAGTGCATGTCACAGACAAATCAGTGCCACGTTCAAGTGTACGTATGTGCATGTCACGGACAAATCAGTGCCACACTCAGGTGTACTTAAGTGCTTGTCACAGACAAATCAGTGCCACACTCAGGTGTACTTAGATGCATGTCACAGACAAATCAGTGCCATGCTCAGATGTACTTAAGTGCATGTCACAGACAAATCAGTGCCACACTCAGGTGTACTTAAGTGCATATCACAGACAAATCAGTGCCACACTTAGGTGTATTGAAGTGCATGTCACAGACAAATCAGTGCCACACTCAGGTGTACTCAAGTGCATGTCACAGACGAATCAGTGCCATACTCAGGTATACTTATGTGCATACCTGTCAGCTCAGTTGAACCAACTCATATGAGCAGCGCCATTCAAAATTGGCACTCTTGCAGTCTGGCCTGAAGCTACCCTGTCCTCTATTAAGTCATGCAATGCTTTATGGCCTCATTACTGGACACAACAAGCTCCTGACCAGAATTCCCGATTGTGCAGCTTGATAGGCTCAGCTAACTTCAAATGGCAAAAGACCAATTTGCACATGGTGCTGATCATAATAGCTGGTGCTGATCATAATAGCTGGACTTAATTGAAAGCCTATGTGGTGAGAAGAACCAGACTTAATTGTCCATGTGGGAGATCTTGAGGATGCCCCCATTATGGAGATCAAACCAAGGTCTTGCTGGCTTGACAAAATATTCACTATGTCTCAATAAAGGTATGACTACAAACCAGACCCAGACTTGGACAGGTTTGTTCTGTGAGTACGCTCTTTCCACATTCTCACCATAAATGTTTTGTGCAAAATCAAAATTTCAGGATGCTTCAAGGCTCAGGTAGATACCAGATCTTTAATGCACAACTATTAACTGTCATTTTGTACCACATTTGAGCCAGTCCCTGTCCTGTTCTGCCAGGATGTGGAAAATTGCGTAAGGACATTCTCTAACAGCCCTATAACTTAGGTGAAAATTAATGCCAAAAATAAGACAACTTAAAACGGGCTAGCAAAAATTGGCAGGTAAGACATTTTATTATACAGTTCCCTTGAATAAACTGATAATCTGATTTATGTATTTAATGTTATTAACTTTTATTGAATTTGCATTCAAAGCCAAGAAGACAATAATTTTGACTGGACTATTGAATTTAGAAAATATGACTCTGAACAAGTGAACAATTTTACTAAATAAATATGCATGATGTTTTATTATCTACATTAAATGACCAAATACCACTAATAAATATGCTGGCACAATGCAATACGCACAATAATAAAGCATACTGATGATATAACATATACCATATGTATAGTTGTTCACCTATAACTCCTTCAATTGGAATCACAGTTTGACAGTTGGAGTTAGTTCCCTTGAACAGTAGTTTCAATTAAAAAATGTAACATGAAGTTGTCTCCCTTACTCTGTTGTTTATACCTGTCTTGAAGGAACAGAAATAGAAAACGATTGAAGCGCATACATTACTCTGTATTCTGTCATGATATCATTTATTTCGTGAAAAATGTGCATGAACAAAACCGAATGCCATTGTTGGAAATTATCCTAGGGTATGTGTAAATTATAGACAATTCACTAAAATATAAAATATCAATACTTAATCATACCAATTTACAAAATTAAATATTTGTTAACAGTAAAGCTCGCACAGCTGTTGGCACTGGTCCTTGATTACAATTTACAATGTATTGATTACAAAAATATATTGTATTGACACTTAAACTGAAAGGCATATGCTTAAAATATTGAAGCATAACTTAAACAGAAAGTACCCATGTCGTACCCTTATACCAATTCACATTTTTTTCCTATACATGTACTTCAGTTACAGATTGTAAAACTGTTTCTAAAAAGCCAGTCACTGCAGGCTATTTTGAACACAGCTACTTACCACATGTTGTCAGTTTTCTTTTCTGCTTAAATGTTTTACTATGACCAAATAATTCTGCATTTAGGATCCCTGCAGCTCCTATTTGTCGCATTTATTTTCTGTCCAATCTTAGTTAATACTTCTAAATAAATGAAGTATTGTATTATTTAGCCCTAAGTGTATGAAAGTTCATGAATGGGCTGTTTTCTTAATTGGAAACATCAGATTGCTTATCAATAATATTGTCTCATGATAAAACCTAATTATTTGTTGACTTCAATTAAAAGTGTGTCGCTATGAAGTATGATAGATTACCAGTAGATCCTGTGTGGTATTGAACTGCATTTTGTAATTAATTTTGTATAGGTATTAAATATGCTCATTCATATGGATACATGACAAATGTTTTTGGTAATTATGTTAAAATTAATAACTTTATTTATAAATTCAAAAAGTTCAAATACATTCGAATGAAACATGTTTTTCCTTATTTCTAACACACAAAACAGAAATTGTTCTATTTTCTGTTTATCTCTGCAGTTAAAGATGTCAGCTATATAACTATATTTCAGTTATACATGAATAAGTTTACAATAAAATTATTGGGATGGACACAAAATAATTCTACTAGTAATTCTAATATGACAAAACTGAAGTTCTTTATTAGAAAGGTACAGCAATTTTTACTCTTTAGTGCTGTAGAAATATTGTCTAATGTATGCGGGTTAAACATCTTGTATAATGTTGTTAGCATATTTATTAGGATGTTTAATTAAATAGGATCTCTGTATCTGTAAGAGAATAAGACTACCGTCTCAAAAGAAATAGTTTTAATGATAATGAGAATTCTTCCTTTTTATTAAACAAGCTGTGTCTTAATTAGCCTGTGCCAACTTCACAGGCTTTCTGTGACGACACTTGAAACACATTCATTAAGCCCAGTTTGCCATGAACAAGACTCAATCACACTCTAAAAGTGCCCATATGTCATCAATGCTCTTTTTTCTTGATCCCCCTTGCACCACACGCTATTATCATTACTGAAGACAAAAGACACATATTTTCATCATATTTTTTATTATCTTTTGACGTATCATGGGGTTTTAATCCCCTAACAACAACGACATGTACAATCAGTAAAATATCTGTACAAAATAATACAAAAATGCCAACAACATGTACATTAAAGAAGTGAATATTAGTTAAAATGACCCCAGTTAAATATTAAAAAGTAAACTTTGATACATTAAGGTTGCTTCAAATATTCCTATTAAGTTCTTGAAAATGAATTTTTAAATAAAAACTGAATTTAAAATTTTGAAATCTAGACTCAGGTTGGTTAAATCTGAAATGCTGTATACATTTCTTCTGAGATAAAATGTTTACAATAATGACAGCTGAATGATTATTTTGATTATTTTAAATAAAAATGTCATAGAGAACGTCATATTCTATGACATTAATAATAAATGCCTTATATTTAAAAGTATTAAAAGACACGCTGTTATATATTTATAATCCATTGGAATAAATAAAAATTTAAATAAAAATTAATTTATTTGTTTGTACATAGCACTAATAAACCCCATAATATTAAACACTTTTTCACACAATTTTTAAGAACAAGTATTTTTGTATTCTCATATTGTATTAATTGTATGAATGACTGTCATCTTATCAAGACATTCTAAATAGTTCTGCTGCCTGTTAGATAGGAACATGCATACATTTGCATAACTTGTAAGCTCATTTGCATATTGTTAGCATATCATACATATTCACATTTTCAACAAAGAAATATAAAGATAGAATGTAGAAGAAAGCACAGAATGGTCGAAAGCTCTGGGAAAAGATTTGAAAGATGTCAAAGGATGAGTAACAGTTTGCGGACTTGCTGGAAGAAAGAAGAAAAACAAAATAACACATTCAAATCATATTTAATGCAATTACATGTTGATTAGATAAAGATATTCAACATATGATTCAATTATTCTATTATTGTAATACAATTTAATTTATAATGAAGGTTTCATATAGATTTCGTGCGACTTGCTTTTTTTCAAAATAAGACATTAAGCAAACAATCATTCAAATACAAATTCCAGATAATTACATCAAAGAAAGAGATAAAAAATACAAGAAATACTTAAAATTATTATTTTGTCACATGAATTTGAATTGTTTCAAAACGACTTCTGTGAATTGTTATAAAATTATTTAAAACAGATATTTTTCCTCAAAATAATACAATTTCATGCAGTTAATCATTATCAATTACCAAAATATATAGCTTTAAATTATTTGGTTAAATAAATAGTTTAAATTATTTTTAATATAAATTATCATTTCAAATAATCAAGCCAATGCGTTGCAAAAATATTTTGAAATTGTTCTCATATTCCTGTTCTGTTTCTGTCTGCAAACAAATGTGACGCTTACTGACCAATAAGATAGCACCAAATATACTGTACGAAATTTGAACATAAATATATACAAGCATGATTAATTATGAACAAATCTTGGCACATGGTTATTTTCTCACACTTCTTAACAAGTGTCATATGTATGGTGATTTGCGCAATCAATGACATGATAAAATAGCCTGAACCAATCACATGGCAATGTCTGACATAAGGTGTTGGTATGTCTACGACTATTTTCATGCAATCACGTGATCAATCACATTGACGTGATCAAATCACACAATCACATCCTTGAAGAAGAGTTCATCAATCTCATTGCACAGATCCTCGGGGTTTATAGTGTAGCTGCCAGATGTTGTGGTGCTAGCATCGTCTCTACACGTGGCCATCTCACTCATATCTTCTATGTCGGCTATCGAGTACGGCAGACCCGGAGTCGTGATTTGTGACTCGAGAAAGGTACTGTGTTTAGTCCGTCCACTGATTGTGAATAACTCGTGCTGCTTGAGAGGGGTTTTGTAGAAAGTCAATGTCGGACTGAATAACGGCCCTTTCACGCTGGCCACTGTAGTGTTGGCAGTGACAGAATCGTCGCTGAAACTGATATTGCGCGGGTAAGTTTCCGTCGGTATGGGTGGCGGGGGGCGTCTTGGCATCATTTTGTCTGTCTGGCGATTACTGCATCGGTATATGTACTGTCTGCTTTCTTCTGTAATCAGATGGAACAAGAGTTGGTTAATTTATTGAATAGTGTTTGTACCATATAAAATACATATATAAGTTGACACAAATATGAAAGTTTGCATGATCTTAAGTTTAACTACAGCCAACAATGTGCTTATCACCATTTCAGTTGTAAAATGTTTTAAAGAAATTGAAAAAAACACACACAAAAACACACACACTTAATTTCATTCATCAGTTATTTCCACACAAGAGACTATTATCAATTGACATGACGCCTTATCAGTGATCGCTCCGCCCACTTAATCACGTGGCTCAGCGGGAAGAAAACCTAGACAAGCTAACACCAAAATGGCTTCTTTGCCTATAGACTGCATATAGATTTACGCGATATTTCGGATGATTTTATGGACTTGTTTAACACCATATTACACTTGTAAAGGGGTTGATGCCATTTAGTTATTCTGCAAATGCAAAAAATATACGATTAAAGAGAACATCAGCTATTTATAACGGGTAAATCAGTACATTAAACACGCTCTCAAACGCTTGCGCGCTTACCGAAATCGAACCCGTTATTACGTGTAATGGTGGAATTTGCAATAAATTAACACTTCACCGGTATTTACCCGTGTTATAAACAAAATTATTACCGAAACATTCCCCCCTATACCCGTGTATTTGACACGAAATAGCGCTTTATAACTGGGAATTCGGTGAAGTTTTACGCGCTTTCTGACGCCGGGTGGGTACCTCAATCCCACATGTTATTGCGTATAAAAGTGATATTAATCATATTAAACATTGCTTATGGGACATTTATCAATCACTATAATTTAAAGCGCAAAAACAACACAGTAAGTTTGGACATTGTCTGATATAAAATAAGCGTTGTCTGAAATGGAATACGGTCAGGCTATTATAAATTAATATGGCTACCAATATCAGACGCTCGCGCAGGTACCAACTTCCCCGAAGTTACCGCATTTATTGGTTAACTAATATCAGTAATAATAACTCTTTTACAATAGCATTTATCGATACGTCTTTATTAAAATAATAACAAAATGGTTTTCACTTGTTTCTGACACACACAGAAACGCGATTTTTAACGGGGATTTCGTAAAGTTACACGAATTGGGTACCAAAATTCTCAATTATTTTACATGCACACATGACATAATACATACTCAATAATGATTAGTTAATGATTAGTTATTGCTTATATGACATTTCAAGTTTTTAAATAAATTAATGTTCTATAAAGGGGATCTCGGTAATTCTTGAAGCTTCCACTCGCTCGAGACCGCATTGCCGCGTTGGAAATGGTATAAATTTAATTCATCTAACTTATCTTTCTGGATACCAAATGTCAGAGTTGCATTAACCCTTTTTACACCGTTTTTGCCATATTTCATTTCCGTTTTTTTAATCCGAACAAAATAAACGAAACTCGTGTAAAAACTGAGATCTAGGCATTCGAGCTCCTAGTGTGGATTAAAAGCGTTTATTGGTGACACCACATGAGTGCAAATGTGTAGATACCGTTAATAAGATAATATATCACATGTCACCTTCAAATAACATGTATGATGTCAATTAAGTGCATTACTATCAGAGTAATAAAACACAGCATGAATAAGGCTTCATGCTGGGTTTTATTTTTCTTTAAGTAATGCAGATGAACCTCGCTTCTGACCTAGTAACTGATAAAACTATTTAAAAAAAGTGAAATATTATGTGATCATCAGATCGATAACAAACTATTTAAATCTGCTAGTATATCCGATAAAAATATATTATAATTGTCTTTGACAGTGTTGACGTTCAGTTGTTCGTGGTGACGACCGCATGTATTTATACATCTCTTACACTTCTCAAGATCTCTTTTCGGGTTTGGAAACGATATAAATTACATGTCACCAACTAATCTTTCAGGATATCGATTGTCCGAGGTACATAATCCCCATTGACACGGTTTGACCATTTTTAATCATTTTTTTAAGAGGAAAACAAACGAAAATCGTTGGAATAAAAGTGAACCTAAACATGTAGCTTGTCTAGAAAATGGCGGACAGGTCGTTGCTAACGAGTGCGCCCGATTAATCGATCGCTGATTGGTGGATCAATTCTAGTGGGCGGAGCGATCATAGATAAGGCGTCATGTCAATTCAAGGTCAAGAATGAAAACACAATGCGACACACGAAGATTTGTGCTCAAGGGAGGAAATCACAAGTGTGAAGGGATACACGTCTAGAATGCAATGTGCGAAGCATCATTACCATTAACAGGTACTTGACCACAGGACTAGAAAAACCAAATATGTCAAATAATAACATCCACTGCTAAACTTACAATACCAATACAAATTGTATGATGTTGCTAGAATAGTTAAAATGATCATGCTATTTTTGAAAGCCTTTACATATATTGTGTGTTTCATAATCTAAACAATGGGATAAAACTTTTGTGTTGTGTACCAAATCTTTGTTTTAGTGGTTACTGAACAAAAGCCACACTTGTCAGCAGACTGATTACTGGCAATGCGTACTATGCAATGCAAGCATTTTCTATCTAATATAATGAGCGACATACACAATTGACTTGCTCTACCATGCATTAGGCACGAAACTTTACAGTTTAGTAAGAAGGGGGTCAAGTCCAAGCCTCAGGGTCATGCAACCTACATCGTGACTTACCCTGAATGACCCCCCGACCCTTTCACTAAAGATAGCATCAGCAATTTACTACATTTTATTATAATATGACAATCTTAAATATTTTTGCTTTATTCTGTAATCAGTATAAATACTTAGATTTTTTTTGCTGATATCAAATTAAAATATTTATTTTGTTTAAATCTAAAAAAAAGAATCAAATCGTTAGAACTAGTTTTTTGTGTGTAATTTTGTTAGAATTTCTTAGTTGTAAAAATGTCCAAATTATGAAGAAAAGCTTGATTTAGAATATGAAAGACTAATATGTCATGCAGTAAAACTTCGCCTAAACTTCTACTGTGATTACATTTTGTCAATTTCATGTTCACGCTTGGCAATATGATGTACACACAATGAGATTGCAAAAGGGGGGAAAGTACCTGAGTCACTAATAGCCTGACCCCGGCTGCTATGGATATCCTCTTCACTCCCACCGCGCCCACTGTCGCTAGTCGTGGTGTCATGTGACGTTTGGCTGTGAGTGTCGTCTGACTTTCGAACTGATCGCTTTGCCTGGAAAACAAACCGGATGCAAATGGCATGTTTTATACTAATCTTTATAAAAAAATAGTGCACACTTATAGATTAAAATTATACACATCATGTTAAATTCTTTTTTTCCACAAGTTGAATATCTTGAATATAAATGTTTACACATTCTTATTTCATTACATCTTTTTTTTAAATTAATTTTCAATAATGCTATAAAATATCAACTCTAAGCGAAGTTTAACGCATCACCAAGTTGGAGAAATGTTGATTGAGAGATCACCTGTAGACCATGTACATGTACTGAAGTGGACGTCTATAATTATCATAAAGTGCATTGACTTTAAACATAGGCGTCACTACCACTTTTCATAAAAAAACATGGCACCACTTAAGTATATATTTAAGCCTTTAAAATCATTAAAACTTTCTGACCGAAATGGTCACTGAATTAAATGTTATTTTCATATTATAAAAAGGCCCATGTGCACAACCGGTGATTATTTCGAAATAATTGTACACTAAAATCTGCACTCGATTCTCAGCCCATAAAAAACAGGAACAATATTGTCCCTGTCAATGAGCCAAAAAGATGTTTGAAACATTTAAAAGCCCTCAAAAATGTCAGCTCTATTTGAACACTGAGTTTATTGGAAGTCAATTGATAAACGCTACTCCGCTTTTGTCTGCTTTTTAAGATTTGAAGAGTATTTGTATTCTGTCAAACACTTTCACGTCTAATCCCTGTGTGTGCTGTCTAGAGACATGGGGTCCCAAAAGAAACTAAAAATGTTTGTTTAATTGAATTGTTCATGTCAAATAATTTACTAACCTGAGTTAGTAATGAAATAACGATAGAATAAAGTTTTAAAATTTTATAATTTTATCATTGAATTCAATTTTTTGCAAAAATATTTAGATTTTTTGTCATTATCAAATGAAATATTTTATTAATCTTTATAACAAAGAATAAATACAAAGGGAGCTCACCTGTTCTTCCCTGACTGGCTGCAACCAATGCCTGTCAGAGTTACTGCCCACCATCTGTCGCAGCGCCCCCTGTAACTGGCTGTGTGTCAAGGCAGATAACTCCTTCTCTGTGTACATGTCGGTCTTGTTCATGTCCGAAAACATCGTGTTATTTCCTAACCATGTTGAGGACTGAGAGTCCTGAAAAATACACACATGTTTATTAAATTGTGTATACTTATAGTGTAACTGGGCCTTGCTCTGGGAAACAAGGGCTAAATGCATTTGCCTAAAGTGTTGTCCAAGATTAGCCTGTGCAGTCCATGCAGGCTTATCAGAGAACACTTTCCACATTAACTGGATTTTTGCTAAGAAGATACTTCCTTTTAACAAAAATTCCATACAAGCGTAAAGTGCTGTCCCTGATAAGCCTGTGCAGATACCACAAGGCTAATCTAGGCCAACACTTTACGTACAAGCAGCATGAAACCCCATTTTACCAGAGAGGGGCTAAAATGTATGCAGGAGTCGTCTAGATTTATAATAACGTACCAAGTAGAATAATAACACATTGTTATATTTATGCTGAAAATTTGTGCTTTTACCACTAGGTCTTTTGCCAATCAAAACTATAATGACAAACTATAAATTACAAGTAGTTTTACTGAAATATACCTCTTCTTACATAACTAGGCAATGTTTGCAAACAAACAGATGTTTTCTCTAACTTAAGTTAACTTGTAAAACTAATATTATAAGTCTCTTAATGAAAAATTAAAATAAGCCCCAACATGATCTAATTACGAGAAATTGATATGAAAGATAAAAATGAGATTTATTTTTTTCAAGTTCACTTTTACATAAACCTATTAGTTAAAGATGCATAATCCTATAATACTTTGATTAACTGACGAGTAACCTTTATGACGCATTACAATTAAGTTCTACTAATATCTCTTTATTTTTGACAATATCATAAGCCTTTTCAAGGTCTGAAGATGCATTGAATAATAGTCTATAATACATAATGATTCACTTACTATAAGCTAATCATAAAGTACAAATTTACCTCCAGGTGGCATAACATACCGTACATGATTGATGTATATTGACGCATAAACATTTTTTTTATGTAATTACACACAAATTATATATATTGAGACTATATAATTGACATTATTTGTAAATTAATAAGGTCAAGCATAAAATACTGTTAAATCCTTTGCTTGCAGTAATGATTTCTCTTTTTAAAAAAGAAACGTTTAAAGATGAGATTTACCAGAGTTGTATAAAGTTAGTTTTATATCAATATTTTTTTTAAAAGATTCTTTAGGAGTTCAAATAAAATGTTATTATTAAGATTAAGATACTAAACACAAATCAAAATCATGCTATGAACATGCCTTATCTGGATATTACTGAAAACTAACTTTTTTTAGATAACTACATGATCAATTTTTGTTTTGTTGATTTTGATAGTAGTTTCCATACAAAATATTAATAAATGTTGACAAATATACAAAAAATAAGAAAAAGGTTTTCGATACAATAAATAATTTAAATATTTCATTACTAACAAATAACAATCACAGAATGAGAAGCAAAACAAAGTTAAGGCAGGAAATACTATGGCTGATAGTAATGTAATAGACTTCAAATAACTTAACGCACAATGTAAAAGACCAATATTTGGACTGTCTTGTTTACCCAGCAAATATTTCCACAGACCCATCTTTGCCAATATTAATGTTAGATTAACAGACAGGCACACTTCTACAACTCCTGACATGTCAGTGCCATATTTGTGAAGATCATCAAGCCTTGGTTTTAATTCAGGCCTCCTATTCAAATTAGTCAATAAATAAACAAATGCAAACAAAATTATGAGTTTTATGGAAAGTATGTTTGTCTTTGCAAAAGTGAGAAATCAAGGAAATCTATGTTCAAGAGAAGAAACCATTTGACAGGATGTTTGTTCAATGATTGACTCTTCAAAGTGCATCTCATTTACATAGCTTGTTATTTTAACACTGAATGACAATATTTATTATGACAATCTTCAATTTCAGTTTGAATATCCTATTGGTACTTTGACCAGTTTAAAACTTACCGGTACTTTGATTTATTGACTATACAAATACTAAATGAGCTTCTATCATGTATGTATATTTTTTCACAGATTTTTAAGAAATCTGAATAAGAGCTTTTTCAAAATTAAGATATTTATTGAGACATACCCTTAATTTCATTAAAAATAGAAAGGAACATGCATAAAAAAAGACAAAGTTCTAAATAAATATTTCAATGTTTACAATCGGACCACCTTTTTAAATTGTTGCATGTGCACATTTAAAACTCAAACCATAATCAAACATATATCTAAGGTTCTTGCCAGTAGAACAAGTTACCTAAATGTAACTGTCAAGTTAACTAGGAACTTGTCACTGCATATCATCAGATCTTCACTTAAACAAAACATTTGCTGCAATCAACAAATTCTTTTTCAAAGGTGCCTGCAACTGTAGATTACTTTTGTACAAGTTAAGTAAATTATAACAAGTGGTAATTGTTGTGCCCCATTCAGCATTATCATGGTCAGATCTACATCAAGAAGTCTCAGATTGTTATCTGGACTTGTAAATTATTGTCTTGAACAGGAAATACAACAGACACCTTTTAAGCATGGACATCAAAAACCAATAAAAATTATTTCTTTGTTAATATTTTGGGACTTAAAGAAATTTAAAAGTAGCCCAAAGGGACTTTGGCAAAACTATTAGAAACCTTTAATGTTTTGTTCAATACTTTTGCTTCATCTATGATATTATAGATTTCAAAATGTGACCCAAGGCAAAGGTAAAATATTGTATAGCATACAACAAAATTATATGCATTACTTATTGAATTTTAATATTTTTTTTGGACAGACCGTGATTTATGATTAAACTTGTACCAAGAAGGAAGACTGCGCAGAAAGCCAAATTTAAACCTTTTCTATTGAATTTAAAACCGAGGCTTTGTTAACAAGTTAATCACGATCCATTACAAATAAATACGAAAGAAAAATATTGTGACTGCCTCACAGGACATTCATGTTTCCATTGACATTTTTGGTTCAAGACACAAAGTAGGCATTACAACTAACTTTTAACAACACTCATATGGGGCCACTTTGGCGTTGAAGAGATTTCAATCCTAGTGGTCTACGAAATGAATCTTTCATTAGGAAAAGTCAGTTACATCTGAGTATCAAAATAATAATCTTTTATGCAAATATTGCCAAAAGAGTAGAAGTAAAATACCCCGTCAAGGTTCTTGATTTGTAAAATGGTTTACATAATGCTATTCTTCTTGAATGCACATGAAATGCTTTGTACACTGTAGATGAGTTGCCTGGTGGTTTTATAGGCAAATATTGATATCAAACAAAATGAATGACATTTATAATTAATATCTGCATTATACATGTACATGGAAAACTAGCAATGTTTAAAATTCAAGATTCTGACAAATTAATTTACAGAATACTTTCAAATATCAATTATACTAAATGAACACACAGTTTTTCAAATGCACAGTTTAATAAAGGAGGGAGTCAGTAAGTCATTGAGCAAAAGTATTATTGAACGCATGATGACCAAATTAAAGAAAGAGATGCAGAATGTAAACAATTAGCAAAACTAATTCAATGAAGCTCAACCTACCTCTGGTATTTTGTGGATCATGGACAGATAGGGTGGTTTCATTGTTGACATGTTGGTCACGTTGGTCAGTGTAGAGTTGTTGCTGGGGTCACTAAAGTCCTCGTCCATTGAGAAACTCACTTCCTTCTTTGCACGCTGTTTCCTCAGAAGTTCCATGTCAGAGTCCTTCGACACATTTGAGGACCCAGACATACTTTCGTCCACTTTCATTGCCATGTCATAAAAGCGGTTCTCCTCGAGTTTTACCGGCGGTGGTGTTCGTGAGCAGTTCCTTTTGTCAACATAGCGGATAATGAAGATAGAAGCTATTATGGCGATGGACACGACAAGAGTTATTCCCACTATGACAGCAACCAGCATGATGTTTTGTTTGTTTTCCTCCTCCACAAGGGGAGACATGGTCATGTTTGCTGGCTCAACGATGATGTTCAGAGTAGCCATGGCTGTTCTCTGAGGCTCACCATTGTCTCTAACAGCAATCTCCAGTTTGTATGATTCTGCATCTAGTTCAGTCATCGCCCTACCCACTGAAACCTGGCCAGTGTTCACATCCATCTTAAATAGCTCACGTTTGTCCCCCATATCTATGAAGTAAAGCAATTGAGCATTGAGCCCGTCATCTTTATCTGTCGCCAGAACAGTTGCTATAAGGAACCCTGCTGGTGCTGAGACTGGTATCACCTTTGTATTGTTTGCATTGTTCGGATAAGAGATGGCAGGAATGTTATCGTTCTTATCCACAATGTAAAGTATCACCTCTGCTGAACTGGACTTCTGTGGGATGCCTTTATCAACCGCGCTGACCCAGAATTTGAAATAGGGTATCTGCTCCCTATCAATGGACTTGAGTGTTTTGATTTCCCCAGTAACAGAGTTGAATTCGAAATATTCACCAAGGTAGTCATTCTTCGGGAATGTCAAGACAAACTGGCCATTAAAACCGGCATCTGGATCAGTCACGTTGAGGTTCACAGACTGATAAGCCTCGCCTTCAAGCAGCTGAATCGTGAGTGGATTGGAGGGAAACCGAGGTGAGTTGTCATTGATATCTGTGATATTAATGACCACTGTTGCTGTGGATGTCAACGAAGGATCACCACCATCCCAGGCAAGAACATGCAAGATGATTTTTGGGTCAGTTTCACGATCAAAAACAGTGTTAGCTGTAATCAGTCCTGTTTGTGGGTTAACCATGAACCTTTTGTCCGAACCTGGCTCTAGACCGTAGGTGATTTTTCCATTGCTTCCAGAATCTTTGTCAGTGGCATCTGCTTTAACGATCATGGACTGAAATATTTCCTCCTGAAATGTAAGCTCGTATCTCTTCAGTTTGAAGTCTGGGTAATTGTCATTTACATCCTCAATCTGGACAACAAAGCTGGTATGGTTGGTATTTGGGGGTGTACCGTCATCTGTGCATTCTATGGTGACATCATAAGAGTTCTTTACTTCATAATCAAGGGGCTTGTTGACTATCACCTTGTAATTGTTCGCTATTTTAAAATCCTCAAGACGAAAATCATCACCCAGAACTTTGCATGTAATTTTCTCCATTCCTTGCTTGTCCAAATCAAAAACCGCCACATGGGCAACGAAACTACCAGGATCTGCTGCTTCTGAGATTTTCGTACCACCAAGAGGGAGATTGATGTTGATCTGCGGATAATTGTCGTTCAAATCCAAAATATTCACTACAACGTTGACCGTTGTTGTCTTCGGTGAGCTCCCCTGATCAAACGCGTCCACTTTGAACGCCCATTGTTGGTCGTCCTCGAAATTGAGCAACGATTTACAAATAATCAGGCCTGTTTGATTGTCAATCGCGAAAACATCAGTGACCTTACTGGGTGTGCGAGTACTGAATCTGTAAGACACAAGGCCATTATTTCCAGCATCAGCATCAGTAGCAGTTACCTGAACAATGGTTGAGTTTATGGGCAGATTTTCTTTGACAGTCACATTGTATGCAAGTTTCGAAAACACTGGTGCATTGTCATTTTCATCAGTTATTGTGATGTTGATTTTCACAGTACCTGTCCTAGCTGGTACCCCCACCATCGATTGCCGAAATAACAAGCTGATAAAAGCTCTTGCTCTCTCTGTCCAGAGGATATTTCACAAATATGTTTAATCCATCGCCATTTTCAAGAACTTTTAATCCAAACATTTCATTGGGCGGTTCCATCACATAGCTTTGGACAGAGTTATTTGCTCCTGTATCTAAATCAACAGCTCCTTCAGTAAAGTACTCTGTACCAACAGGGGAGTTTTCTGTAATCTCAATCATCACACTTCGGGTTTTGAAAATCGGAGAATTATCGTTCAAGTCCGTAATGGTTATCTCAACTGTGATAATTTTAAACAAATCCAAAACATCTGAAGCCACACCCTTTAAATAAACTGCAACGTTGAACTGCAGAAGACAGAGTTTGGTGTTCGGACTTGGACACAAGGTTTCCCGATCTAGTCTGACAGAGGTCTTGAGGGTACTTGCATTCTCATCGATGTTAAACATGGCTGCATACTCATTTCCCTGAGAGAAAATCTGAAATTTCATTCGCTGAAATACATCAACACTGACATTACCGTAGAGAAAGCTGTCTCGTGCCACGTTTCCAATGTAGGTTTGCTGGTCTTGTTCTTCCACTATGGTGTAACGAACCGAACTTTCTTGCGCAGTCACCACGACACTCGCTGACATTAAGAGGCACAAAACACAGTCTATGCGCCAAATATCCGCCATTGTGAAAATTAGTTAACACAGTTACTGTTTGGTGCTAACTCATTGGCAATAATAACACAGTCGTCACAGAAATATGAAGAAATTATAAATAATACCACTGTATTCTAACAGACCATAATGTTATGAAGAAAATGTGAATATGTCGGCAGAAATGTCTTCATTGAATCCCACACTAATGTTCCTTTACTCACTTGATAACGAAAGTCAAATCAGAACCTGAAAGTACAAAATAATAATGAATTAAATATAACTTTATATGTAAAAAAGAGGACTATATTGATAAGATAACATAAACAATCAATAAACACATTATTTTATTATAATAAATTGTAAAATTTGTCAAAAAGCTACAATATAATTACTGAAGAAATTTATTAATATACTTCTATTTACAATTTTGTTTCAGTAATTTTCACAGTCATGTGATCCCTACAGATATTACAACCTAATGACAGCCTTTACAAAATCTTTGAATTTTATAAATAAACAAATGTTTGTGCTGTTGTTTACAAGCAGAGATAATCAAAGCATATAATCATTTTATTACATCAGTCCATCTATCACTATTAGCCATCTCTCTGTAATGTTAAGTGCACTATGATAAAATAGCTACCCCTTACATCCAACACCCCAGTGATTTCTCCAGATTTCTACCCCACCTGTCTTACAGTATTAGAATATCACCATCAAAAATTACCCCAAACTGACCACTTTAGTGACTTTACTGACCATTCACATAGGCTGCAAAGTACACAGCCAGTGGACAATCTAGCACATGACAAATCAATTGACTGTCAGTCAACCAATCAGACAACAGCCTTTCCCTCCAGTGGGCGGAGCTACAGGTAATTAGGTATTCAGAATAACAAATATGCATGGCTGTGAACTGAGATAATTTTCACCAAAGAGAAATGACTACTGACCATTTAATTGAGTACTGTTGCACAATGTTTATATAAACAAAAAGAACAATATTTATCTAAGGATAAGTTATTTTTTTGCGTCAGCAGTGTATCTACACTCCAACAATTTTTTTTGTCTTTAAATTGTTTGTATTTTTCTCTACATGTTAGTCTAATTCATTGGGATTGTAAATTTAGCTTTTAAATACAAAACAAATATCAAATGATAGGTTTTCTCCTAAAGCTTTCAAACACTTACATTTTATTATAATTATGATTTACAATAATTGATTTCTGTTACCTCCTCTAAAATTTAAATCGCAAAGTACCGGTATGTAAATTAAACAAAATGACACAAAGAAGCAACTTTTTGTCCATATATATATTCCAGTTACATAATACAATAGGGTAATTAACTTACTTTTATAACTATTTGTTTCAATGTGCAGATGAAATTGAAAAACTTTAAAATACCATTATTCACATATTTGTTGTTGATCTCAATAGCATTTATCATGTTCTAAAATCCAAATACAAACATATTTCAGAATAGTCACAATAAGTTTTCCACAAGAAAGTGTGGCCGATAACAAAATAACATGATTTATATTCAGACCTGGTGTCACAAGTGAGCTAATCATTATCCCTTTAATCTTAAGATCAAAGTTTGCATGTCAGAAAAGTAAGAGCAATTGCGACACACTTTCTTGAGCCATCAATTTTAAGCTCATGTTCACACTTTGAGCAATGTGTTTTAATTCTTAAACAATTAATATAATGATTTAGTAACACAATGCCAATTAATGAACACTTAATTTCGTTCAAGATGATTAGAGAACAATAAGAGCTCACTTAATTTTGAACACAATTTAGTGTTGGCATTTGTAAGAATGTATTCTGATTGGTAATACAAAAACATCTCCAATCAATTTGAATGTCTGTTGTGTTTACACCAATTGCTAAACTTGTATTATAAAAATACTTTATCTTTTCATCTTTCTTTGAAAAATTGGCTAATAACTGTGAGCCACTTTATCTTAAATTATATCAGATTTTTGTTCAAGATAAAAGAAATTAACATTAATTTTGTTGAGGTTTTAAGTTATTATAAAATTGTTGACTGTGATGATAAAATTCCCAGAAATTAACCAACATTATTAAACTTGAATGAAACTGTTATATATTAAAAATAATGCATAGAGTTTAAATAAAAACAAAATGTTCATGAGTTATATATATTTTTTTTATTTTTCCTTTATTTTTATTTGTATTTTTATATTTCATTATTAAGACATGATGTTTTGGGTGAATGATTATGAAGAACTTCTGATACAAAAATTCCACATCAAATTGGCCTTTTTAAAATTACTAAATGATTGTTGAAAACATAATGTTGATTTTTTAATAAACCATACATTTTAATGTTTATTTCTTATCTTACAATACTTAATGAACGTTACAGACAGTTTATTATAGGATATACACCAAAGTTAAAAGGCATCTTACATGCTGTAAAACCGCAAGTCTTGTGACAAAGAACTAGCAAGATATCATGCAATATTATATTTGCTATCAGCACACAAAAATAAATATTTCAACATCTGTCTGCCACTATTGGCAACATTGCTAAATATGCTAACAGGGTGATGGAAGCGCAATCGAACCTTGACTGACTTGCTTTCCAAAAACAATCACAGATAATCAATAAACCAATAATCCATCAAGTTCAACAAACACCACTTTTACAGCTTTGTATGTGATACAATTTTTATAATTGTCTTGCAATAAGTCCCAGCGGAAGGTTAAACTTTTGATGTTGCTCTGCAGCTTTTGAAGATGATTTATTGTGAAAGCAACAACATTACTCACATAAAACAACAACAGCTTATCCTTTTCTATTTAATTTAGAGGTCTAAGTGGGCAACTACTGCATCTGTCTAAAATTTCAATATGTAAACAGTTAATACTGAACCAATCATACAAAGAATGTTTTAGAAAGTAAGTCCGATGCCATGTGCATATTTCAATCCTTCTGTATTGTGAGTATGCACTGCATACAAAACAACATCTTTAATATCACCCTCTGCCAGAGAAACAAGTAAGTCACATACCAGCATCAAGATAGGTTCATGACAATTGATAGTCCAAACAATCCTGCCACTCCAAATCTGGTCCCACAAATCTGCAAGCAACAATCAGATCTGATTATAAATCCATCCTGATACTCATCTTCTAACCCTAATCAGGTTTACCTACCATTGTACTGGGCACGATATATTTAAAGGACAGATTAAGGAGCTTTCAGGGTTTGGTGATGACATTCATCCAGAACCACTAAATGGGTCTTGCATGTTTGACAAGGGACAATGCCATAGATACTGTTATGTTTACAGAACTACTGTTGCCGTTTGTGCTGAGTTAATATACAGTTATACTTACATTACCAACATTAGTGTCAATTTGTCGTTGTCAGTAGGTAAATATGTGCCATCCACTACCAGAAAGTAAATACTGGCAGCTATAGAGAGAGTCCCTATCTTCTATCAGTAATTTGCAATATTTTCTTAAGGATTTACATAACTTGTATTCTACATTTGTTGACAATTGATTAGAATGATACTTGTACAACTACACTACAGCAACAATTACAGTGATCACACTTGTCATTAGATTGATAAATACTACATTCTACATTGGTAATCCTGATTTTGTATGACATAATTTGCAATTACATGTAATCCCATAGTCAGATATGAATGACACATTTGGATTACTGACATTCTGTACTAGCGTTAGCAAGGCTGGATGTCCCTTAATTTAAGGACACATGCAGTTAATTAACATGGGCTCAAGATTTAAAAATACTTAACAATTTGCAAATAATTATAAGGATTAAATATTACAAAATTAGAGCTATATCTTAATTCTTTTAATTCAGTATAAAACATGTAATCTTGTCACACGTTAATGTATTATACAGCACAAAGAAGACATTTTATTCTCTGATATTTGAATTACATGGGTAAGCCTGTCTCTCAGACAGGACAACAAATAAATACCTCATACACAAATAAAACGTCTGAGATAATTGATTAAGATTCATTTTGAATAAATGAATTATTAAAGAAATGAATGAAAGAATCAATTCTCAGGAAAAGGAAAACATTAACTTACCAAATTTTACAAAACTGATACTAATATCTACTTATACTTGTTTCAATACTCTCCAAAACACTATGTTCAAGCATCCTCCACACTTATCCTCATACTTGAATTTTTTTTCTCCGACTCAAATAAAGAACCATCAGCCCGACGCTTAACTTTTTGCCCCTGTGCGTGAATCACGTTTTTATTACCAGATAATAATGTATTTCAGCTCCACAAAATTCATTTAAACCATTTGTTGACCTGTCTTTGTATCGCCAAACACCAGGAATCATCAAAATGACGATCTAATGTCACTTATCAGAAATGCGCCAATAAGAAACATTTTATGCATTATAGCCTGCTTTGAAAAATATTTGCATCTTCTTATGGGAGCTTAAACGACAAGAAAATTGCACAAAACAACTTGAACTCAAAGATCAGGGATTGAATTTTCATTGATATTTAACAAGATTTAAATGGTCATCAGATTAGCTGTTTCATTTCATGTTATCGATGTCAAGTGAAAGCAAAAATCAAATTACTTTTATCAAACCCCATCTTTCTGCCAGACATTGATGACCCTTCTCGTCGTCTGCATAAAAATCCTTAATTGCTTTGAAATTCATTGCAAACCAATATTCGAGTGTGCCATCGTCAATAATACCAGATATCAGGCTTATCATTAATCCCCCTGATTCCAAATTGTTAAATACTGGAAGCACCTTGCCAACTCAAGATACATGGATATTTCATGACTTTCTATAGCGGTCTTCCAATGTTTTATCTCTGTGTCACATCCATACGGAGAAAAGGAACAAGATAGCCTGAGATAGGATACAAGACGATTATGATTTCCCATCAACAAATTATGGAAAGAAATACTTCCCTCACTAAGACCTCGCTTGCCACCGCGAACATTTTGAATATTTCATCCGCACGAGTTAGCACTTTGGGTATTATGAGCTTGTAATATGCGTGTCAACAAGGGTGGCTAGCGGTTGCCTGTCTTCAAGACAAATTACTGTGCCACGTATATACCGTAATTAAGAGGCTCGATATTGAATCATTTATAACGTCTAATCAGACTGCTGACCTCTTATTAGGCCCCATGTCTTCATTAAGACGGGAGTTTTATCAGCATTCCTACACTATCATCTGCAACAACACATTTCTGTATGATTGCTTTTTTAAAATTCTCATAAAAATTAGTTTTGTTAAATACTAATCAAAAATATTTCAAAGTATTGTATAAATAAATACTTCATATTTAGTTTATAACCTTATACAAAAAGTTACACATAAAAGAATTATGTGTCAATTCTCAACATAAATTCCTTAATAATCCTATTATATTATTTAGATATGTTATAGAACTGAAGGACAATAATTCATGTCAATACAACCACTATTGCATATGTTTTATTTCTCAGCTACTCTTACGAGTTCCCTAAGTGCTATTCCAGCTGATGACATGGGATTCTGATTTCTGATATTTGATGTCACTGTTACCATAGGAACTGGACTTATTCTGATGCAGTGATTACATACATGTATACATGTATATCATTACTAATCAGTAAGGTATTCCAAAAATACTGGAATTCATATCATCATCATCATCAACAATAGCAACAACTTGAACAAACAAAATTAGTAATCCAATTGAGTATTTATATTTTTCTATGATAAAATATAATAAAGTGTACATTATTAGCCGAGATGGAATATCAAGAGATCTCTAAAATTGGATACAATCATATACATATTTTTCTACGGTGATATTCACATTAAATCTTGCAAGAAAAGAATGTTAGCTCTAAAAGTAAAAGTGGAATTTAATATCACTGAAAGTTAGCTATACTGGTCACCTGGGTAGTGGATATGTAACACATTAATCAAAACTTTGTTTGCCAACATTTCAAATTTGTGCCACAAACTAACAGTCGGTGACCAAATTATCACAGATATTGGGTAACAGTTGACGTTACACATCATGGCCATGGAACGATATATCAGAAACCAAAGACGCTACCAAATAGAAAGGTCAATAATTGATGTTAATAAAGTCAACTGGAGTCGTATAAAAAGATACATTTGTATGAAATTGTCAATAAACTTTTCCTATCAGAAATGTAAACATTTTTTATCTCAAAACATGGGCACAAGGAGACCCTGTTAAACACTAAATAACGCTTATTACAAATATTATTACATTCTAAAATATTAAATTAAACTTCAATACAAAAAAGTATTTAGTAGATTGTTATAGAAACATTAATTGTTCATTTAAGAAATCATCGAAAGAGGAATGTAGTAACAAGACTATTGCCAAGCAATAAAAGTCCCCTACCGGCTCCACCATTTTCAGAAATTTCACCATTGTTAGAATATTTTATTTATTAGTTTCCATAGCAACCACAATTTTTGACGTAGGAACAAAATGAAATGACGTGCATAATGTCCATATTGCCATCTATCCATGTTCCAAGTTTCATGAAAAAATATTAAGAACTTTTAAAGTAATCGCAGGATCCAGAAAAAAATACCATTTTCAGCACTATTTCTAGTCTATTTGTTGCCATAGCAACCACAATTTTTGACATAGGAACAAAATGAAATGACGTGCATAATGTCCATATTGCCATCTATCCATGTTCCAAGTTTCATGAAAAAATATTAAGAACTTTTAAAGTTATCGCAGGATCCAGAAAAAAACACCATTTTCAGCACTATTTCTAGTCTATTTGTTGCCATAGCAACCACAATTTTTGACGTACGAACAAAATAAAATGATGTGCATAATGTCCACATTGCCATCTATCCATATTCCAAGTTTCATGAAAAAATATTAAAAACTTTTAGAAAATCCAGAAGATCCAGAAAAGTGTGACGGAGGGACGGACGGAGACAAAACCATTAGTCCCCTCTGGTGAAAGAGGTAGGGGACTAAAAATATATACGAATTATGATTTGTTAATACTCAACTACCATAATAAGTCCGAGTTTTCGGACACTTAATTTTTGGAAACCCCATTTTTTAGCAAAAATAATAATTTTTTGTGACTCTTAATTTTCAGACATAGAGATTTCGTCCAAATTATATATATAGAGAGAGATTTCTGACACGTTTTGCTAATCTGATGGCACTTCGATCATGAGTTTTTACGATCGGATTAAGGTCATAAAACCACCCAGATGAATACCTGAGGGCAATGGGACATAACATTTGAGATATTTGGTAAATAACCATACATATTGGTATAAAACAATGGTTTCACCCAACAGCATTTGAAAGTATGCTGTTTTTAAAGGAAGGAGTATGTTAAAAGTTTAATTTTAAATACGATGCAACACAGCAAACATATGTAAAAGTAATTTATTCTATGGAGCGCGGTATTTACAAGCATGTGCTATTTGCAATTGATACAATGGACGCTATAAACATTGCATACCCGAATGCTATCGTCCATGCAATATTTTTAACAGTTTCTCTAAAATTTTTGACAACTAAATTTCTCTAAATTTTCGCACACCTGTATTTTAAAATATTTGTTGTATCTAAATTAATTATTTGTAAGTGTCAGAAAACTTAAGAGAAATTATGGTATATTCATTTTTTTAAAATTGTAATTGAACTTAAACTTATTGAGAATTCATTAAAATTTTGCTCAGAATAATCATCAGGTGCAACAATAGTAATAATTTCCTTATTTTATGTCCAATTTCCACTAAAATCTCAATTAAAATCCAATTTACTCTAATTGTGTGCTCAGTCACCTCTTTTCTTGGCCAATTTCAGGCAAACCCCTTAAGGTCACACCCTGCCTCTTTTGCGCTGGGCTAAGATGACCATATCTGCAAATAAGCCCCTAATTTCCAACCAGGCCCAGGTCCCTGAATTTTAATTGACCCCCTCTGACCCTTTGCATCTGTGACCTTTCGACCATTCAAACTCTTAGCAGAACCTCACTGAATACTGAATAACAGCAACAAAAATCTTGCAGTGTTGTCCAAATTTAAAATTATTTTTCTCAAATTTTTCGTCAGGTAATTTGATTGCTCTCCAACCAGCGTGAAATGTACACAACACAGAAATAGAATTTTTAATGATATTCGATTCGTCTGTCAACACTAACAATCTTTGGTCAATGCGATTACTTCTGGGTTATTTGAGCGCGGTGCGATGCTTGCTGTGCCACACAATAGTCTTTCACGACTTTCAAGATACCTGGGGCCTGGAACCTCAGTTACCCAGCGCTCAAATGATGTTTGCTCACCGTAGTGCTCTAGTGAAAACACATGTGACCAAGTTAAAACCTATGAAAACTGAGTATCACTTTGGACCAAAACAGCTATTCTGCAAAGCTGGTCAAGCAAAATAACAGCACCATGGGGGGCAAGAAAAAAAGATACATTTGAATAGGTCGTTTCCCTCTCATTTAACAATAACTTCTAACCATTATAACATTTCTTTAGAACATTTAATATTGTGTTTAATATCGACAGTTGTCATGTGTTTGGCCCCTTAAAAACATGCCGATTTCTCTTCAAAGTATCTATGTGAATGAGCACATTTAAATTTGTAATGTTTAGTAATATTAATAAAATACAATTTATCAGAAACAAATATTTAAAAAATTTTCAACAGTTCCATCTTTTTTTTGAGTAATTATTGTTTACTTGATGTGTCAAATAAACTTGATGAGTTCTTTGAATAAGAAACAATAAAATATCAATTATGCAACCCAACAAAGGAACAAAATAATGCAATTATAAATATTAATTTCTCATGGGAATAAGTATGCTTGGTGAGTCTACTTAATAATATATTTATAATTATTACGCAATGTTTCTATTGAATTCTAAAAATGAATGTGATGTAATTAGTAATTATGGAAATATGGAACTTTGTAATTACTTGTCAAAATACAATGTAAACAAAATAATTATTGCCTCATTATTAACTAGCAAAAATACACAATCTGAGCTAAGATCACAGAAAACCCCTCCAAATCATCAATGACAGAATGTAGAAAACAATTACACAATCTTGTCGATACTTCTAAAATTATTAGTAGTTTGTAACCTGTCAGTAAACAATAAGCACAATCATAGCACCCCATTGTAAAGTCATTATCATGTCATTAGCAAGTTGAAACGTAATTATGTCACATTTCGTCGCAGCCACAATTCTGTCCCCCTAAATCATAATGGACAAGTTGACAGGGTAGTTTTTTCAAGGGCAGATGGATGCATGGATGTCAGGGTATTATTCTTTTCGGACACCAGGGGGTCCAAGGAAAGTGTGGATTTTGACTCAAGAAGTTTTTGATCCGCTTCAGTTCGTGCTAAATCTCACAACACTATATAATAGGCTTCTTACTTTTACAGCTGTTTCCATGTGACATATCATTATTTCAGCTGGACATTGCAAATACTTGCATTGCACCCAATATGTTCCTTTAATGAATATTCATGATAAAGAGTCCTTTATGTTTGGATTTTTTTTGTTCAAATTTTAAAATTGAATTATTGGGAGCAACTCAAGTTCACCAAATTATACAAAGCGACAATTTAACAGAATGATTTAACATGAAAAAAACTTAATTTCAATCAATACATTTTTCTCTTGAAAAAATTTCAAGCTCAAATGAATGTATACCTGCAAGATGCAAAACACCACAAAAATAAATACTTAGAAGTACTGCTCATCACAACGGTTGCACATCCATTGTTGCCATGGCAACCCGATAATCTGGAGCAATTGTCTTAATCCCTGCATTATACTAGTGGATTGTCACCCATTTACTTCACTTTAGTAACATTCAACCAGTCTAGCCTCTTGACTGACCACACTCCTCCCCTTCTTAAACCCTTCAAACAAAGTTAAGCCCGAATGTACGTCTCTAGGATTTGTTGCCTGGATTAAGTCCCTCTCTGGTAAGTCAACAGTGTAAACTAATAATTAGTCATATCTTGTCCATAATCTCCCGAAAACTACTTCTGATTTGTGCTAAAAGGAAAGAATCCTTGTTTGGACATACAGACGGCTAAATGGCACAAATATTTTATGTTTCACACAGTTATATTTAAGCCTTCAATTAAGATCGTAGACATTGGAAGTTAAATTGAGATACAAATAAATATGTGATATATTCTGATTATAAAGACATACTTAAAATAAGTGTGTGTGTGTGTGTGTGCGTGAGTGGGGGGGGGGGGGGGGGGGGTACAAAGTAAGGCTTTTGATTTTTTCTAATGATTTTTTTTGTGAAAAAATTTGACTGACTAAATGTATAATGAGTAAGTTTACTAGCACAATTACCAGTACCAGTGTATCAAAACTTGGTTGTGCTGAAGTTAAAAAAACAACTAATTCACCCCAATAATCTTAATTATTCCAAATTACATAATTCTCAACACATATTTTATTATAATACTTGGTTAAACATGTTTGGGTACAGGACATTCAGTAAATATCATAAGCAGCTTAAAAACTGAGAAATCAAAATTAATTTATCAAAGCTAACTATGTTTGATATACATTACATGTGGTGTACCAGGCAGTTATACCCTAGGGTCAAGGATTGTCAGACCATCTCCTTACACAAGCGATTGTCTCGGGAATTATTTAATTACAGCACTACACAAGCACCTATTGTTACACTATTAATTAAGAAATCCTGTTAGATTTTGCAACCTTTAATAAATTATTTATACAGTGTGTCATAAGAACCAGGTGGCTGTATATTATGTCTGTGTAAGAGCCTTTCTAATTATCAATGACGGATGAAACAAATCATATATAATGCAAAAGTCACGATCTATGGGGTTAAGGGGTTAAGACATTGTTAATAAAAATATTGCTCTTAAGATTACAAGGAATATAAACTACAAATGTGACCAAAGGACTCAGTTGCCCTCAGGTTTTAGGATTGATATGACACAGCACTGATTTAATGGAAACACTGACAGATGCCCCCTTTCCCATTCCAATAACCTTTACAATACATTAATTAATTAACTTTTCAATATATTTAAATTGGTGTACTTGTTACTCAATAAAGTAAGGTAGATTAATTAAAATCAATAAAATTTATTCCAAACAAGTATTTCATTTTACAAAATAGATACTAGTCAATATCAAAGTTATAAATCTGAAGAATATGTACAGGCAATTTTTGAAACATTAACTAATTTAATAAAATTGACAATAATTTAGTTGAAACCTATATATTTAGCTAATTGCATCTCTCAATTGAAAGCCTTTTATAGCCTTATTGAGACATTTTCGAGGCAGCTTGCTGAGTAGAACCAGGACTTTATGTATTAAGAGAATATCATGAAAACACTTCCAAAGTCAGAGTCAAACCAGTGATCTGACTGATCTCCTGATCAGTAGGCAGACACCAAATCCACTATGCCAATACAACCACTATTTGAAAATTGACAATAAATAACACAAAATATGGATATTAATCTTGCTATTTACTTAAATGATTAAAGTTACAACAACAACTTGACAACTTAATGCACTGCTAATTAATATCAGTTGATATTTGATTTCTGACATCTGTATGTTACATTCACATTCTATGACTCATAAAAATTTCTGTCCAAAACAAAATGTATCACAGAAAAACATTAATATACCTTATAATTTAAACATTCAAGGACTCACACACAAAACTTGGAATCTCAGATAATCATCTATTTTGAGTTTTGAAGCAGAATTCCATAAAAGAAATAGGCAAGGAAAGAAAAATAAATAAAATGTTACGTATTACATGTGCAGCTTTAATGCTTTCAATAAAATATGTTGATTTGTACACAATTATACTTCTCAGTAAACAACTAAACATACGATGTAAAGTAACATTTTGATATATATCACCATTTAATGCAAATTCATTAGACCACTAATAGCATCTCATACGTTACTATCTATATTTCTTTCTTCAATCTACTAATAAATCAAGGTCCATTTTGATCATATAAAATCATTTTCAAAATGAGAAATGACCAGTCACCAAAGTTGCACAGCCGCCATCATTCATCTCCCTCGGGGGGCTTTCTCAATAATCCGATAATTACCCCGCCATTATCTACAATTGTATGTACCACTTCACAGATTTCCACTTTATCAACCTTTTTAAAAACATTCCCCCTATTGCATGCTATTCCCACATTTGAGTCCACACTGGCCCCTATTACAGCCCCTAGACACCCCTAGCAACAATTGGCAGGTCTGTAGGGACGACCCTCTGTGCCACCGGGTGATAAATGGTCAGCGCCCCGACATGCCACATCAGCCAATAAAGAACCATAAGTGGACATTAGCTGGACACTGCCTTTGTGGGACCCATAGAAAACTAACAGGTTTACATCTCGGCCGATAATTGGAGACTTGTGACATATGGACATAATTCATTTTTAAAATTACTCGTATCAACTATAAGGTTATAAAGAGCAGAATTGGATAATAAACTGGTACGAAAACTAGATTTTCACATGACTGCATTTATGCTCTGAACTGTGGCCATGGGGTTATTTTTTTCTACTAATATTTTGTCATTATGAATAATAAATAATTACCGGTAGTGGAGTCTTCATTCTCAAAACAATTTTGATCATGAATACATTGGAACAACTTAACAAAATATTTATTCCTCATTTTTGGTGAATTATACCATGAGAAATAGTCATTGATAAAACCATTGTAAATGACCTCCTAACTTCATAAAATACAACACAAATCTAATAATAGTCATACAAGAAATTAATTTACTTACCAAGGACAGACTTTTACAAAGAAGATTCCAACCCATTAAAATAGACATCACAGAATTATGTCCCACATATTTGTATACATGTATCACAAAATATGATCCAAAAGAATCCATATGGTATTTAATTGACATTCCCACTAACTGTTTTAAACACTTCACACTGTTCCTGTTTAATGAATTTTAAAAATACTTCCACCTTGTCACTGACAGTGTTCCTATTGACAGAAAGTTTACACTCAATAAATAAACTTATTTACTTTTAAAATAAGTCTCTTTCATTGTCAAACAGCAACATTATTGTCACTTAATAATTACAGCCATTCTTTTTTCAAAGACTGTTCGTACTCGGAGGCAGTTACCCGCTGACTGTTTTAACATCACCACCGGTCTCAAGCTGTTTAACCGACGCTGTCATCTATTTTTATTCTTTTCTAATCCAAATTTTATATTTGCGGTCATGTAGCTGGGAATAGTTTAGTTCATGATTTCAAAGAGTTCAATCATATTTTGTTAAAGGGAACATAAAAGTTCAATCGATGTGACCATAAAGTCTGATGTACCTTGGTGACTTTAGTTTGTTTTCACAAAACATATAAAATATTAACCGTAATATGATAGAACCTGTTTTGTAAATTATTTGAAAATAAAATTTGTCAATCAAAGGTGAAAGATTTCAATCCTTCCATCAACCACCTGTCAAAAATTACTAAATTTCTATCAAACGTTTTAGGGGTAAAATTGTCCTCATTATTTTCTCAAAGTGCAATAAAACACATTTTAGTGTTCACTACATACAATGCAGTTTATATGTGAAATAAAACTAACACTGCGTAACATTAAGGACAAATTGGCACCTTCAAAATACATTGAGGTTGCCCATTTAAAGGACACGCATTAGGGCACACATTAAAATGGAGACATTTGAATTATCTTTTTTGCATTAATAATCAATGATAAATCATGCATGCATAAGGTTAAAATGGGTCTTATGTCACATGTGACCAGCGTAGCCCAATACCAGCCTGCGCATCTGCACAGTTTTGTCAGGAGCTTCTCTGTTGGCTTTAGTCATACATGGTTCCCTGGTCTCATTAGTGGCAGTGTTGCTCAAAACCAGACCGTGCTGATGCAAAGTCTGGCCTGAACCTACGCTGGATGACTGAGCTCAAGTAATACGTTAGAAGGCAAGAAAGTATATTTCCACTTATTTACAGGGTTATTTGCGACTTACATAAACGTCCTTAACCTGGAGTTAAAACACTTTTTAACAAATTTATTTACTCTTAAAATCATAAAATATCTATTGACTTGACTCAAAAATTAAGATTTGTTTACAAAATGTTTTGCACTATTTAATTAATACCTTGTTAAAAACTTAATATTGCTTAACATTAAGTGACTGGGAAATTATTCTAAAATTAAGATTTTTATATCTGTTGATGATCAAAACCAAACCAAAGGCTTACGCTTTGAAACAGCAATTTTACCTACATTAATAGCTATCATGTAATCGCTGGAGTGTGCATAAATTCTTCGATCTTTACGGGTGTGTTCACAAAGCTGTGAAGTTTTCATATTCAAAATTAGTCATTACGATCTGTTTAAAGGATCGGAGGGTATAATGATTTATGCTAGACATAAAATTACTTTTTGATTTGATAGTTAACGTCGATTTAAAGCATTTTTGTTTGATACATTTTTTCATGTACATTCAATCATTAATAATTGTAGTAGCTTTGGAGAATTTATCCGTTACCATCCACTGATTTTGTTGTAAGATTTATTTGAAAATAAAATTATTTCTTAAAATATTACAGATGTTAATATAACATTAATCAGATAATATCATAGCTAGTGATTTTAATGCCTTTGGGGGCAAACACTAAAATGTAATTGCCACCATCGAATAGTCATTTAACAAAACTCATGCATTAGATTCCATTATGAATTGCTTTTTAAAACATATCCCAAATATTTTTTCCATTTAGGTTAAAATATTTTGAAAAGCATAAATTAATAATAACCTCAAGATAAGCTATAAGCAATATAAGTCTACTAATTGTGTTGAAAGTATTCATTTTAAATTACATATATATTCCACGTTCACATTTATATAGCACCTGAACCGGAGTTACCAAATTAAAAAAATATTTTTCAAGCTTATTCTTTTGATATAATATAATAATGACAAAAGATTAAAAGAAAAGCTGCATACAAATTGTATTCCAATAACTTAAGACAGTGTTATGTACAAATTACAAAAATTATCCTGTTATAATAGTAACTTATGTAACCTAAACATAATATTTATGCTGTACATAAATTTACTTTTTGATTTGATATTTAACATTGATTTTGAGCATTTTCGTTAGATGCATTTTTTATGTAATTCAATCATTAATTATAGTTGTAGCTTTGGAGAAGTTATCAGAAATAAAATGTGATTTCTTTTAGCACAATACAAGGGCAATTGTACAGTTACTCTCAGAAGAGTATGTTGTACAGAGTTATTAATCATATATCATGTTTTCTGTTGGATTTCCTTTAGTATGTTCGAAATCTACAGGCACATCCGTTATTTAAAAGTAATATGCATGCTTAATGAGCACATGCAACAAATAATTCATGATTTGGTCACAGCTAGAGAACCAAACACAGGTGGATGACACTCAAATATTCATTGCTAATACTGATCAAGAGTATGACTCTTGGAAACCAGTCAAAACAGCAGTATGATTATATAATTATCTAAGGGTTAAATATATCAGGACATTTTGCTGCATTATTAATGAAACAAGGTGTATCAATCCTTTCATTTCTCCTATAAATAACCACTATATACACAATAATTATTAACTTGGATATATTACCCTTGAGAATTATTACCATGTTTTCTTCATGCCTAAACTCCAAACACATACAGAACTTTCTCAACCTATTCAAACAGTTCCTATTTTCTATTCTCTAACTGGTCCAATTGGTACCCAATCAGCCAGAAAATATTTAAGCCCTTAAAAACACCCTTGGGCTCTCAACAATCTGGACTATTTTGAGCCGAAATATCATTTTCTATAATAAAAAGTATTTTCAAGTCAAACAAAGTCAACGCAATTGGTTCTTTAAACAATGACTATAAAATTTTCTCTTCAGACAGAATAGCAGAGAAGTTTCATTAAGTATTCTTTAATGTGGTCAGTTAAATGACCATGAATTCAGCTGAGTGCTGTAAAATCTGAAGCAGTTCACTGCTGTTTATTTTTTCTTCTTGATCTCAAACTTATTTAAAAGACTGGTAGGAATCTCTATAAAACAAGAAACCGTCGGAGACGGGTGATGTTCCCCAAAGTTTGTTTTTTTCACAATATTGCACTATATATTCAGATAAAAGGAAATGTCTTGATGGCACAGTAGTTGGGGGGACAAGAATTTTTTTATAGAAAATTTCAAAGGGCCATAACTCTGTGAAAAATCATCCAACCAGAACCCGCTGATAATATGCACATCTCCTCTCGGTAGTGAAGCTTCCCATAAAGTTTCATTGAATTCCGGTCATTAGTTGCTGAGAAATAGCCCAGACAAGAATTGCACTTTATGTACAGTAAATGGAAAATTTCAAAAATTTCAAAGGGCCATAACTCTGAAACTGTGAAAAATCATCCGACCAGAACCCGCTGATAATATGCACATCTCCTCTTGGTAGTGAAGCTTCCCATAAAGTTTTATTGAATTCCGGTCATTAGTTGCTGAGAAATAGCCCGGACAAAAATTGTGCACTGACTGACGGACAGACGAAGCGGCGACTATATGCTCCCCCCAAAATAAATTTTGGGGGAGCATAAAAAAGCCTGCTACATTCCTCATCCACAGTCTCATCAACATCAAAAGTACCAATACATTAGTCAATGAATAATGATTATGTAATTAAAGAAATACCAAACTTTACCTTTTGTAATTTACCTTTTGTAATTGTTGGTAAAAACTCCAAACAAAACAAATAAATCAATAGGTAACTCTTCTATCAACAGTCATGGCACCAATGTTATTCAAACATGATAATCCTTCACAAGTTTGCGTCATTCATTCAGCGAAAAAAATTAACAACTGCAATCATAATTAACAAACACAAATTTTAATGGCAAAATGATCAGTTATGTTTGAAATTTGGTAATAACTACTTTTGTTTGTTAACAGACATTTTCGCGAGTCTTTTTAAGTCTTTGGTCACATTCTAGCTATCAGTGCATATAATGACTGACCGCCAAACACAAATCACCACCACGCTAATTACACCTGACGCCGTCTTTAAAGAATCCATCCAGCCAAACATTAAAGAACTAAGACCTTGCACTTGCATGATTTTTCTGGTGACCCCTCTCCGTGACTCATTTACCAATTTTCTCTTTCACTATGATAGACACCTACCAGTTTTTGCTTTACGAGACCACAAAGACATTTGACACGCATTTAAACAATACCTGTGAAATTTGAATATGCCGAATTCTATATAGTCAAAAGGAAGAAGAAAGTGTCTTATCATTTGATAATTTATTAACTTTTTAGCCCGATTAAGTATTAAGTCATGTAATAGTTTTGCCCCAGTGAGTCAAATACGCAAACAGACGGTCAGAAATATGACACAGGATACTTGAATTATTTTTTTGAAAATGTATGATAATGTGAGTATATGTTAATCCAAGCCTTGAAAGATTAGTAGCATAAGCAAGAAATGTTTCGTAACTTTTATTCTTAATACAGTATGCGTCATTTTGCTTGCTTCAAAATATACTTACCCGATATGCCAACAAATTACTGGTATATATTCTTCATAGTAATTTGAATATCGATTTAAGATAATATTCAAAAAGACCCCACTGCGTGATTTTTTTTCTCTTACAGATTAACTTGTTAGTTTATAATTTAGCTAACTTTGAACAACTTAACAAAAGAAAGACTGTCAAAAGTTATACTTTAATTGATCTGAATTACTATAATTATCAATATTATCTCACAAAAATGACTGAAAAGGTGCAGAAAAAGGAATCAACCCAGTAAACCTATTGACACATTCTGTGTACTTCTTTTAAAGTGACTCAATGAGAAAATATTTTAGTTCTTTTATTTAACTTTTTCTCTGGATTTAGTATACTGGACCGTAATGCTAATTTTTGTTAAAAAGCATTTTTTTAAATGTTTGATCGTATGTCATCACACATGGAATAATAATTTGTTTTATATATATTAACAGGATCTTTTCACGGTTTGGTAAATTGACAAAATTGAAAAAAGTTGTTTCAGATTCGCAAATTTTCTTTTTAGTTATGATATTTGTGAGGAAACAGTATTACTGAACATTTACCATAGTGCAATATAGCCATTATATGTATCTTTTGACGATTTGAAAACCTAAAAATTATTAAGCGTTGCAACGCGAAACGATTGAATAATTTGGAGAGTTCTGTTGTTGTCGTTTAAATTTACGAAACTACAAAGATTGCTTACATAAGGTATAAAATACTGTGTATACTCGGCGAAATAGCCGTGAGGGCTAATGCGTTTTTACTTCAGACTAACTCCAAGGACTCCGGGGGTCACTGGTTAGAGCCCTGGTACCGGCTACTTTTTTTTCCTTGTTTTAATTTTACTCTTGATTTATTACTGGAGCTTTTAAGATCCAAAGTTTACATTTATCAATATAAAGCATTTAATGACAAACTTCAAAATATGCCAAAATCTGTGAAAAGGCCCCTTTAATGCATTGTTCACATTATTTTTTAAACATCCTAGTAAACTTTTGTATTAAATAAATAGCATTTGCCCAAAAGCTCAGTACAGATTTACATAAATCTTGCAGTCAATTCAAACAATATTACATTTCAGAAATAATTGAAAATTAAGGTCTTTATTTTTTTTTCATCAAAGTTTTGATAACAGTAATGTTGTACCATCATGCAAAACTGAAACTGTTTAATAGCAAAACTGAAACTAAAATAAATGGTGGTGATCAGTTCTTTTTCATCCTGCAAGAATTGATTGGATCTTTTGAAGAAGATTGATAAAAAAGCACCTATTTAAGTTTATCTACATCACCACAATTGTGATTGTGGGTACGAAAATTTTGGGTAGGAAAAAAATGGGTACGAAAGTTTTGGGTACACAAATTATGCCCCCCCAAAAATTGGGTACAAAAAAAGATTTGGTTACGAAAAAACAAATTTTGGTAATAAAAAAAAATTGGGTACAAATTTTTTTTGGGCAAGAGCAAAAAATTGGGTACGAAAAAAAATTGTGTACGAAAAATGTAGGGTACGAAAAAAAAATTGGGGGTATGGGGAAGTAGTACCCGTGGGGAACTTGATCCATTTAGCGAAACTGGGAGGTGGGTTACATTCTCGATCAATATAACAAGAAATATCTTTAAAAAGATATTTGACGTGTATTTTCTGTACCACTTATCTAAAAAAAAAAGTACTGTTACAGTAAAAGGTTTGTGGGTTATAACATTACGTTTCAGCATATAAACTCAAAACTTGACATGCTCTTTAATTACACCATGCTCTTTAATTTCACATGTATATCATACCAAACTTTATTTTTTGTTGTTTCCTTTCCTAAGTTAATGATGCTATGTGTATGGACGTGATTTCACATGCCCATGTGCATGAACATATAGTTTTCTCTTTTGATTATTGTTTTTTTCTCTAATTCAATAAGCTTAGGCATGTTTGTTCGTTAAGTACAGCAATAATTTCATGATGATTCCCGAAAGTAGGTATGAGCACATAGTCGTAAGAGCACTTGAATACATGAGTTTGCCCATGAACAAATGGTAAGGTTAACTAAATCTCCGCGATATGACCTAATATGTGTTTAAAACAGCAAACAATATCCAAAAAGGAATGAATTATCAAACATAGTATGTGCACTGATGTGGCTCTGTAATTTCTGTTTGAAAAGTTAATTAAATATTCAAAATGAGAAAGCATGCATAAGAGCGAGTTTCACAGATGTCACACGGCTATTATGCTGTTTATATACCATAGTCGCTACAACGTTTACAAATGGCAGGTTCGAAATAATTCGTTTTCTTTACACTCATGATCGCGTTGAATGTTTATTCTACACGTTTTAATTCACAATTTATTTACTGAATCACGACTAATGTCAAATACAATACAGAAAATGCATAGTTGTTTCATTGATCTATTAACATATAATGGATTGAATATAACTGATTCAAAATTAACGTTTTCAAACTACCGTAAAACACTGTGTATAACGCGCATTTATGTATAACGCGCATCTACTTTTTTAAGCTAAAAAATCAGGAAAAAAGTTTTTGAAGCAAAAAAATCAGGGGAAAACTTCCGTACCGCAGGCTAACTGAAAATCGTTATATTTACATTGCCGATCTTACCTGTTCTTTTATTGCTTCAATTATTAATTATTTTAAAGACAATAACGATACAACAAGTTTGTGTGTGTTTTGTTTATAAATCATATTATGCGTAAAAATAAATGTTTGGATTTAAATGAATTATGCATGAAATGCACACTTTCCACGAGGATACCATCAAGGTTTTCATCATATGTCTCCGAAGTAACTGTCCACGATTTTTTCGTGGAGGAGTACACATAACAGATGGATTAGTTATAAATAAGAAACTGACATTATCAATTGGTATTGTCAGGTGGTTATTCATGCATGACTAATTCACAACCGCGCGTTTTATTTACATTGCCGATTTCATGCGTTTTTTTCGAGTGTCTATAATTGACAGGAGACTTTAACAACTCAAACTTCTCAACACCATTACGACATTAACGGCGATAAACAAACAATGGAGGTGTGAAGCCGTTTGCCGGTTCCCATGTTTTGATAATAGCCCAGCTTCACAAAACTTGACAGGTGACGCAAATTGCTCAATAATCACATGCTCAATCTTGACAAGACGTATGAAAACGTTTAAACAAACACAACATCAATTTTATTAACACATTTGAAAAACAGGGAAAAAAATCATAAATGTATCGGGAAAGACCTTGCCGACATACTATTGTAAATCGACAAGTGCCCCCAAATAAATTTTGTAACCCTAGTACAGTAGGGTATAATATTGTGGGAAAACAAAAACATTTAAATAAAAATGGCTTCCTTGTTTTTCATTCTCTTCTTCAAATTTATTTGATTTCAATGCTCTGTACGTACCTGAAAAAGATAGAAAATATTTATGTTAACTTTATAATGTTTGTCCATCTTATTCAGATCGTAAATATAACACTATTATTAACATAGTTACACTTAAAACACCGGGGAACAGAATGATGCAAATTACCGCAACTGGGTTACTGACAGGGAAAAAATGTCTTGGCATGGCTGTAGTTGTGCATAACGTGCATCAAGTTTTTTAAATGAAATTTTGGGGTAAAAAAGAGCGCCTTATACACAACTTTTTACGGTATTATTAAATCTTTTTCCCAGAATATGCTGTCCTATTTATAGCTGAGCTTCCTATACCTTTATCAATGATAATCAGCGAGGTATGCCGATTAGAAAAATCGAGCTATCTCAATCGGACTGGCTCGGTCTTTTACATAGGTCGCCATTGTGAAGAATTTGTTCATGGTATGATAACTTAGATGAGCTGCTTTGCAGCATCGTCAAAAATTAAAATAAAATTACAGGAAGCATTACAGTCTGTGCTTTTTTATTAAAATAGAAACATTGAGTTGCCGTACTTTGTTTGGTGAAAAGTAATTTTAAACGTAAATATATTTCAATTTCAACAGTTTGCAATGGGCAACATTCTCAGTACGAGTCATAATTTGCTTTTATACAGTTTTATACTTGATGATTTGTTAAAAAACCCATTGTTTCAAAACATATGTGTCCCCAAACTCTATCAGTTTCTGCTAATGATTGCTGTCCACCACACCAGGCGCACAATATTTAAAAACAACAGTCCATTAGCAAGAAAAACAATATAATCTGACATAGCCTGCTTTCAGGTCAACAACATTCGTGAACAGCATTAAAATTATTTCCAATTAATTTGAAACACAAACAAACTTATCCCCTCAATATCTGACCCATTATTGTGACACAATATTTTGAAAGGCAAATGTGTTTATATTAAGAATCAACCTTTTTCAACAGTTAACAATGGTGCTTTTGTTTATGAAGTGCACTCTATCTTTTGTTTACCTTTTAAGGGAGCAAGCAGGTATTTTGCATTGCACTCGTCAATACACTACAATCTGTTTGCTAAAACTTTCAAATTGCCTTGCCTGACATAACCATTAGCGCTATTACTTTATAAGGCACCCCGCAGTAAAACCTTAAAAGGACACAACAGTTGAAAAATAATGAGTCAAGCCCCCAATATTTTTTTAGGGAAATATTGATTTGCCCTTGTCTGTCCATCCTTCAATCGCATTTTTTGTGTGTATTTTAAACAGAAAGTTTTTTTATTATTTTGAAAAGTATACAAACATTGATGACCTTATGCAGTCTCAATTAACATAATTTATTACACCCAAAGATTCTGTTTTATTTGTGTAAAAAACACACACAGTTTGTCTCACATTTTTGTAAGAGTACAGTTAAACATTTGTGCAAAGAACACAGCATTTTTTTAAAAAGAACACAGCAATATTTAAGAGAAGAACAGTTTAATACGTGTCTAGATCATAATTTCATATGTGTCTAGAACACAGTTAACATGTGTCTAGAACATGTAATATCATTCTGGCCCTGGAGAGATGTTCAGCTAAAGCATTGAAGCACATACTCATTAAAGGCGCCAGGATTATTTCTTCAAAGAATGCAGATGTCTCAAAGGAGCAGTGAATTTGGAAGTCTGTTCATTTCATGTTGTAAATATTTGGCACTCTAGTGTTTATTTGGGCCTGGAAAAAGCTGTCTGCTTTCCGGAGCTGGCAATCACAGCAACCACAACCACAGCTCTCAGTCTCTGAGTATGGACTGCTTTTCTGTGATGCCAAGTCCAAGTCTGAGCCAAAGACAAACAGGGCATCATCTCAAATAGCACATTATTAAGTGAATATATATATCTTATTCTATAAAAAAAAAAGCAAATTTGTTGAATTGATATCCCCCGCCAATATGCTTCTGGACACAAGTGTTATATTTGACACTCAAAAAAGCATATTTTCAAGATACAATGGGCCATAACTCCATTATTAACAGATGGTGTACAATGCCATTTGGCGTGCATCATCCTCTTATTGATATACATACCAATACCAAGTTTCAATGAAATCCTTCAAAGCACTTCCAAGATATGGCTCCAAACACACAAAAAAAGCATTTTTTCAAAGGGCCATAACTCCGTTATTAACAGATGGTGTACAATGCCATTTGGCGTGCATCATTCTCTTATCCATATATATATACTAATACCAAGTTTCAATGAAATCCGCCAAAGCACTTCCAAGATATGACTCTGGACAGACGGACGAAAAGAGGGACAGACTGAAGGACAACCCCAAAACAATATAAACAAGAGCTGTCAGAGGACAGCGCGCTCAACTATTCGAGTGCTTGACAGTATAATGTAAGCCATCATGGGGAAATTGTTCATATTCAATAATTTATTAGACGATCTTTCAAAACTAAAAAAAGGGAAAAAAAAATTTAGGGGGGAGTAGGGGGGGGGGGGGGGTGAGAGCGTGGTATAATGTGGGGTGGGCTAATTTATAAGATGTTAAAAAAAAAAAAAAAAAAAATCGGGGTGGGGGGAGGTTGGGGGTGAGAGGGGGGTATAATGTGAGGTGGGGTAATGTATTAGATGATGTTAAAAAAATTATATTAGTTTTTTTCGGAGGGTTTATTAGATGATGTTTGAAAAAAAAAAATTGGGGGGGGGGGGGGGGGGGCGGGAGGAGGTTAGGGGGGGGGAGGGGTTCTGGGTAGGGGCGTGGGGTATTGTTTCGGTGGAATCCATTGTGGTATTCAGGTAAGTGTTGTTTTGTCAAAGTAATAATGAAATGTGATCATATATAAAGAAGTTATGGCAATTTAAGCAAAATGCTCAATTATCTAAGTGTAAAAGGGGCCATAATTATGTCAAAATGCTTGATACAGTGGTCTGCTCTTGTTTATAGGTTGGGGTCATGTTGGTTAACAAGTATGCAAAATATAAAAGCAATATGTCAAAGGATTTAGGAAATATTTGGGGTAGTACGCAACGTTTAACATAGAATATAATTCTAAGTATAAAAGGGGCAATAATTCTGTCAAAATGCTTGATACAGTTGTATGCTCTTGTTTATAGGTTTGGGTCATGATGGTAAACAAGTATGAAAAATATGAAAGCAATATGTCAGGGGACATTGAAAATATTTGGGGTTGCACGCAAACTTTAACATTTGCTGCATATTCTTAGTGGAAAAGGGGCCACAATTATGACAAAATGCTTGATAGAGTTGTCTGCTCTTGTTTATAGGTTGGGGTCATGTTGGTAAACAAGTATGCAAAATACAAAAGCAATATGTCAAAGGACAATGAAAATAATTGGGGTAGTACGAAAACTTTAACATTTGCACGTAAACGGCACAGAAACGGAAACGCCGGAATGAGTCGGATAGCTCCACTATATATATTTCATATATAATAGTTGAGCTAAAAAGTTGGATAAAAGCAGAAAAAATAACCATGTCACAAAGCATTTATAATATATAATGTGCAACATTAAAATTTGTGAAATCAAAAATAGTGCACACATTCTTTTTTCTAATTTATTTGATTGTAAATCTGGTTTTCAATTTTACTAACATCATTATAACCGTATTACTTAAACCCTTGAAAAAACCGATTCCCAAAAGTTACAGAATATGCAACATTATAGACTGAACAACACAGTACTTTTAGGTAACACACAAACTCAGATTTCCAATGTTTAGCACACTTGTTTATATGTAATTGCTATTAAGTCTGAAAAAACCTTAATCTTACAAAAGAATTCTGTGTACTTCAAACAATATCTGTTAAATCTGATGCACACTTATATATTTGTAATTAAACATCAAATAACGTTTAAATCCCAAAAGGTTAGGAATGCAGCGGACAACAAAATAATGGGATTAATTATCTGGGAGTTGACTGGGATCCCCTTAATCCCTTGCAAATCTTGTTTGGTAAGATATCTGACACAAGAACAAAAACACTGACCAACAGTGTCGCTCTGTGGCAAAATAAAGGGCGTCATGGTGTATATTTTAAACCTTTAGCCATGTAGTTGTTGTCTACATGTCCGATTTCTTTTAACCGTTTCTAAATGACTCAGAGGCAAAATGAAAATGGCTATATGCAAACAGCATAAAACCAGAACAGCCTGGGAGTAACTCACGGTCTGTTAAGGTTCTATGCTGTTTGCTGCTGTTCAGTAACTTTAGGGTTGCAAATGAAGCCTTTAAAACTTGAATCTAGTGAGAAAGGTCTTTAATTAAATTTGATTTTCTGAGGGACTGCAAATGTGTAAAAATATGTATCAAAGTGCCGGAAAGGTTTAAAGCATATTATAGCACAGAAAGAGTCACAGCATATTCCATGCAATGATTTCACTATTCCTGTCCTTCAGGTAAGGAAGATCAGCATCCTTATCTTCAGTCCAAAAATGGTGCACACAATTTAACATTTTCCGTCTGATACTCAGAAAATTATATTGAATTGAAAACCTTTCTTACTTAATATTGAAGTTTAATTCCACCCCTAGATACTTATGAGCAGCAAATAGAAGAAGATATTGCCAAGCAATATGGTCCCCTACCGGTGAAACTCCACCATCGACAGATTTTTTTATATATTTGTTGTCATTGCAACCAGAATTCTTGACGTGGGAACAAAATGAAATGATGAGCATAATCCATACATGCCATACGTCCCGATCTCGGCGGGACAGTCCCGCTTTTGGGCCCTTTGTCCCGGCGTCCCGATATGAGACGATTTGTCCCGACATTCTTAAAAACGATGTAAGGTCTATAGGTTCCCAATAAAATTCGCTATTCAACCTCTGTTTCGTTAACACTTACCACCGCTAATCCCTTTATTGCCCCCAATTAACAATCCGATTCTACTTCTCGTGTGTACCAGTGTTGTTTATGACACCCTATCAGAGATTTATCGGCTAATTATAGATTTTATCAGGCAGTCAAACCATGGTGGTAGTCAAGATAGTGGTAGCTTAGTGCTATCGATAGTTGTATTATAATGAAATAAATGTTGAAAATGTGTTTGTTTTTGTCTTTGTTTGAAACGGTTTACAAAACAATTGTTTTGAAAAATTAACTCTACGTCATTAATCAGTCTTTTACATTCAATGTTTAGTTCCAAAATAGCGGGATAATCCGAATGTGCAATATACCAAAAGTGCAACAAACAGTCCAATAAGTGATACCCATCCTGTCTAGTGTAATTGGGTGTAATTGTGATAAAACAACGAGGTGCTATGCATGACAGTTTGACCCAACTCCAATTAAGCTAAAAACAACAAATTGCTATGCATGACAGTTTGACTCTACTCCAATTAAGCCGCGACAATTGGCAAGTAACAAACTGCGCTGTCAATCCCTCACTCAAACGCCGATCCAGAACGTTGTTTCAGCGCACTGAAAAACATTCAGAAAGAAGAAAGGGAAAATCTGGGCCATAGAACGGTTGAGGCGTTGTTAGCAGTTAAAATGAACACAAAGACGGTTTGCTTCCACTAAAAACCTACCTCGGAAATGTGTACGGCCGCGCATTCCGTGTCAAGCTGATGTAACTGTTCGGTAGATAGTTTACTGTAACCCGTACTTTCAGTGTACTGGATAGCCTCCCCTGCGTTATTGTTTGCCATTGAAAGTAATATAATGAGTATTGTTGTCGTAATGTTCCAGATTTTGTACTTTAAAAAGATGAATATTATCTTCGTTGTTTGCTATTGTCTTATTTAATAAAACTGTTATTGTTATGTTTTAGATTTCATACTTCATATCAGATGTTTTATGTCTTGAATATAAGGAACAAGAGTTTTTGTTAGTACTATACTGACTACAGTAAAGGTGGAATGATAGATCGTTTTAGGTGTCCTGCTTTTTGGTCAAATGTCCCGACAATTTTTTATGGAATGCCCCGCTTTGGACCTAAAAAATTCTGGCATGTATGGCATAATCTCCATATTGCCATCTGTCTATGTTTCAAGTTTCATGAAAAAATATGAAGAACTTTAAAGTTATCGCAGGATCCAGAAAAATGTAACAGTGACATGCTTATATTTACAAAATTCATAATTACAATTATAATTAAAGAATACATAAAAATAGCCCAGTAGCCTAATATGTTATTTGCACAGCCATAAGAAAAAAATGCAAACAGAATGCATGAGAGCAGAATGCTGCACAACTGGATAAATACTTACCGTATATGTGCGCTTATAAGACGCCCTCGCTTATAAGACGCACCCCGATTTTGGACTTTATAATCGGTGGATTTAAGACTGACCCGCGTGTAAGACGCGGTCAAATTTTGCCGTTTTCATCAGCCGAAAAACGGCAGAATGTTGAAAAAAATCAATAAGAAACACATTGACAATTGTTCAAACTCGCGCTGCATACAATTAGTAATTCACGCAAGTCCGAAAAATAAAACAATCAAACAACAAAGTAAATAATATTTGTTTATTTCATGATATATAACTAGGTTTTAATTTATTTTCAAGTATTATTAATACAGTAAAAATAATTATCAAATTAACACAATTTCTAACAATTGCGTATTTAATCAATTTGCCATAACAATTTCAAACATATTACGTTCGTAATTGATCGTATCAGTCATCTTAAAATCCCTCGAAATCCTCATCATCGCTTTCACCGAACAGTTTGTAGAATTCCTCACTAGTGAGCTTGTCATCGTAAACCCAGTCGCCGATATCATCGTCATCATCGTCGCAATCACTAACCTTTGCACAGGCCGATACATCCTCAGATTGATCGCGATTTTCCACAAGATCATCAAACAACTCGTCGTCCTGTGTACCATCCATTGAGTTTGAGATCATAAGAGTTACGTTTGTGTTTCATTTTGACGATTCCAGTAGTTGTAATTTGTAAATATAATTGTATTGTTTGAGGGGTATTGAAAACTAAGAGGCAGATATAGATTACCTTGATTATGCAAATGTTACGCCCATTGTCTATAGGTAATGCCTACTTTCATAAAATAAGCCAATCGCGTGATAGAGTGAAATCACGGGTCAAGAAGAAAGCCACCTGTAGATAATTGCATGCGGTCGCTCTTTGCTCCCGCTGTCGTGGGTCCCTAATAAATAAGGTGTCATCGGCAAGGGGGTCGTCTGAATGAACGTGTTTATTTAACAATTGACAGTTGCAAACTGGTAACTATTTTCAGACGATACCCTTATTGCCAATTATGTCTTAATTGACAATTAACAGCGTCGAACAAAGACGATCAGGTGATACAAATTTGTCAAGAAGCACTTGTAATCGCGTGTTTATTTAACAATTAACAGTTTCAAACTGAGAACTGATTTTGCTGTTATTTTAAGCATGTTTGGCATCGTGTCGCCGCTTACACACGTATACTATTATGTCCAATTTATATGACATTTAACGACGTCGCGCGCAGACAATCGGGTGATACAAACTTTTCAAGCATAACCATGGACAATATAACGCCTTACGACCCCAAAATAACAAAATTCAAATAAAAAATAATAGACAACAAAATCAATAACGATACATTTTATTTCAAGTAAATCGGTAACTGAACATAGCGTTCCGATACACGGTACGGGCAAATACGGTCTTTAGAGAAAATGCAAATGGCTGCCGCGATGATTCAAAACAATTGACAAGTGTCCAACTTGGCCAGCGTAAGCCCAGTAAACTCGATAATTTGAAAAATTTCGCTTATTTTCACAAGTAACTCGCTTATAAGACGCGACCCCCACTTTAATTTATTAATTTGAGTCTTAAAAATGCGTCTTATAAGCGCACGTATATGGTAAGCTGTAAATGTTTTGGTATAAATATTGGGCAGTAAAAGTAAATTATTGAAGAGTAAGGAACCACCTGGTGCATGAAGCATCATCATTATGCCTGTCGTTTCACTCAAGATTTTAATAAGCGGTTAAAGAGACAAAGCAGTACATTCAAAGAATTTCAAGTGTGAGAGATTATTGTGTAAGAGTTGTAGAAAATGAAAGAGGCTCTTTTGTTATGACATAAATGTTCTATTATAACATTTACTATTAATATCTACTTGTACCACACAGGTTCCATTGATGACATTTCAATAACCTTTAATTAATAAATCATTATGAATGAAATTATATTAGAAAATCGCAAAGGTTTGAATTTAATTTCTCGTTTGCATAATCTCAGCTTATGATTTATTTACATTTTCATGGCAGCTTCAAAGCAAAGAAAATTAAAAATTACAATGTAAATATCTTTTGTTATGTAGTTTTAATAGCACAAAAAAATCTGTTTCATTATCCATTCATATTTTCACCAGTTAACATTATGAACATGGGACTCACCACACATTTAACTACTGGTACTGAAATTGTAACCAACAGTCGAATTCATGTATAAATAAATGTTTTAATCAACAAATGCCCAAAGCTTCTAATTCTACAACTGCATGAAATAAGCATGTTCAATTTTTTTTAAATATAATTCTTAATATGATACTATAATATGAAACAAATATGGAAACATTTAGCTAATAATTAGGCTCATTCCTCTCAGACTTGTACCAAATGATGTAAACAAATAATCAATTCAGTGTATTAATAGTATAATCATAAGTAAATTGTGCTATTTAAACACCAATGATATCAACAAATACAAAATATCCCTTTGATCTTACAAATAGGTGCTAAAGTAATGCTATCCCTGACCCCCTCAGGTAAAATGTCTGTCTGCAGATCTACCCTTATAATGTGCCCTTATTCTGTAGACACACTTACTAAGGTTATGCAAACATGTTTATTGCTTATGTATACACCCCTAGGTCATTGTCTTTTGTAAATAATAATTTAATATTTCTGACAAAATGCAATCAAATAGCTACTGGCCCAATCTGATCCCTTTGATGTCTGCCCATATAAATATATTTAAAAGATTTATTAACTGTTCAATTTATAGACAATTGAAACAAAAGACAGTTTTATAGACAAACAACTGTCATCCCCTGACACAGATTTTCAATTCATGTGAGAACAACAATAAAATGTCTTCCTTTGATATTAAATGCACTTAGTATGATCAGGAAATCATTTAATTTTGCAAAATGAATATGCTTAAAATTGTTTTTTAATATGTCTTCTCCCTTCCCTTTAATTATCTCAAAACTGTTTCAATATTGTAATAAAAAACCCTTTGAAACAAAACAAATGCAGCTATATAGTTTTATCCCTTTTAAATTGTTTATATACACTCAAAGCATGATGATATAATTGTTGAAACATTCCTAAATCACACCAACATAATTATGACAAAAGTGGAAAGCTCATGGCAATAAAGAGTACACCTCATAAAACACTCAACCTTTTTGTTTTGAAATGGCATATTAATTACAGACATGGAATCTCTAATTATCATTTACAACTTCAAACCCCATCTACAGACAGCAAGACTGTTAAGAAAGTGACAGTTTCCCCTCCGCTTTTTAAATACAAAAGATGCCACCATTAACAAGAATGCGTTGATACATCATATATCTGCAATATCTCTACTTATCTCAATCACTGACTGATGGGTACGATAATATTGTTCCGCTCAATAGCATGAAAATCATCAACAATCAAGAAATTGTAAAAACTCTGAGGTGATTGGCAGCCAACAAATAAGTGATTGTTTTGTTTTTGTTAACTCTAGATGAAAGTTTGAATAAGGGACAGTAGGGTTCTTTTGTCTTTAAAATTACTGTCCACATTTTAACCTTTTACTAATGAGTAATATTGCCCTCCCACTGTCCCAAGGAACGCAAGTAAAAAAGTGATCCCAGGGATATTATTTCGGCCCCTTTCTTGGATTAAGTTTCATCATGATGAAATGAATGGATGCAAATATTGCAAACACTTATTGCAATGGCCCTCAGAAAGATAGCTAACCATGATATATGAATTCACAATAACAAAACATCATTCATTTAAACACATGAAATATTGAACTCACTGTTAAAAACACAAGCTGCAGCCTATGCATACAGAGATTCAAACGCTTCTGGTAAAACTGCAATCATATCGCTGGTGGTCATGGAACGGCCAAAGTGCAAGAAGGCTCTTCTGTTACACTCGCGAGTAAGCAGACAGGCGGCGTAGGCAGCAGATATGCATGTACCGTATCTGGAAAGGTCAGCGCTGTAAAAGAAAATACAAGAATTTAAACTCATATGTAGATGCAAACAAGTAAGAAATCTTAAAAATTATTAGATTTTTTTTATAACACAAAAAATAACTGAATAGTTGCCACTGTGAATTAAGGTTTGAGTTGACCAACTATTTGTTTATATATATATTTGAAACAAGAGCTGTGTTTGTGAAACACAATGCGCCCAACTGCGCCACTTTGAAGCCATATATTTGACCTTTGACCTTGAAAATGACCTTTGACCTTGAAGGATGACCTTGACCTTTCATCACTCAAAATGTGCAGCTCGATGAGATACACATGCATGCCAAATATCAAGCTGCTATCTTCAATATTGCAAAAGTTATGACCAAGGTTAAAGTTTTAAGACAGACACATACAATGACGGACACATACAATGACAGACAGGCCAAAAACAATATACCCCCGATCATTTGATCCAGGGGCATAAAAAAAGCACACAGTTGCAAAATTTCACTTAATAAATTACATTAAGTAAGTCTGCTATGACCTATTTATATCAATATATCAGGGCTAGCGCTGGCCCAAAATTTCTTTGAGCCAACCAGATTTCGTTTTTCGGTGCGCGAAAAGTGGTTTTAAAATAATAATATATACTATCAACTTGTTCATATTTCTTTTAATGACAACAATGGCATATCACATATAATATAACATGCAGTTTTCAATACAGAAGTAATTATTATGGTACTTTTCAAAGTACAAACATAAGTTAATTTGTACATGTACACTTAACAGTGGAGTACCGTAAGTTGTCCCAAATTTGAAATCCTGAAAATTAGGCCAGGGGTCTTAGAACCAAGAACCCAACAGGAATAAAGGGCAAAGCCCCCCACCCCACCCAGATGCAGAGACTTACAAATTGTTCTTTGTTATAGTCTTTCCAATTGCAATTTCAAGTGAATACAATTCGAAATAATATAAACCATATCGTCTGTTTTACCGCATGTGTATTCGGCATTCTATTTCCTCTATAAAGAACTCCGAAAATAAATTTAAATCAGCGAAAAGTAATGTATCCGAAAACGACAGTCCGAAAAATTGTACGCGTTCTGCACTTAAAATAAAATTTGCATATCGTTTGATTGCAGAAAATGAAAATTGGTAGCCTAGCAAATACATAATAAATATACCATTTGGTTGACATTTTTCTTTACAATAGCATAGCTTGTGGGTAAAACAACTTATTTATCACCTTTTATTTCAAACGATCACGGCGATAATCGTCAGAAAGGTGTAACATCATCAACATAGAACTAATTATTTAATGATCATCCTTTAATTCAGAACGATAGTCGGTAGACAGGTCTAAAGTGATCGCCTGAGAAATTATTTATTGTTGCTCTTGTCATTTGTGCATCTTTAAATACGACGTTTGCCATCGGCCGATAAATTGTAGGCAGATGACAATATCAACTGTGTATTCCAAGTGTCTACGCATGGTTGACCCAATATTATGTGTGAGCGAACTCAATGTTGATTGGCCAGCTACCAAGTGCGCTTCAATAACAATAATGTCAAGCGATGTCTCATGTTCTGGTGCAGAACGGTTTTCGTTTATTGTTCAATTTGCGAACACTTTTAATGAAACAAAGAGAAAACTATAGAAAACCAGTCTGGATTTAAATGGCGGTTAATTTCAATGAAGATTTGCGAGATTTTAGCATTTTCGCAAATCAGAATTTTCTTGAGCCAATTTCTCAATATTTTCGCAAATGGCTCAAATGGCGAACGACAGCGCGAGCCCTGTATATAATAATCCTTGGATAGAACACCCTTAGAACAAGAGCTGTCTCCATTATAAGGATGACATATGCCCCTGATAAATGCTTTGATAGAAATTATGAGCATTTTTCGAAAACTTAACGCATTTTACAAACCTAAGTTCAAGGTCAAGGTCAAAGAGGTCAAAATTTGTGTGCGTATGGAAAGGCCTTGTCCATAAACACATGCATACCAAATATGAATGTTACATCTGAAGTTACATGGAAGTTATGAGCATTTTTCGAAGCCTAAACGCAAAGTGTGACGGACAGACAGACGGACGGACGGACAGTGGGATCACTATATGCCCTCCTTCAAAGGCATAAAAAAGCACACAGTTGCATAATTCAACTTCAATTACATTAAGTCTGCTATGACCATATTTATATCAATATATAATAATCTGTGGATTAAACATCGTTAGAAAAACAGAAAGAGGCTCAAATTCATGTTTTTGCAACATGCCAATTTGTGTTCTTACCTAAAAATCAACAATGGCACATCCATTGTAAATTATATATATGAAGAGTCACAAATCGGAGAATATTGTCAACACATTTAACATGCTGGAACAAACCTAGAATGGCAATTATTCTCCCATGTTTACTTAAAGATAAATGTACAACTGCACATTACTCTACATCATTAAAACCTTTTTTATTAATACAATAAGGCAATTGTATAACATAAATATTTGTACAAAAACTTTCATAAAGGTATATGTGTAAATATTTCCGATATAACGATTAAACTAAGTTAAAAACTTCAAATGTGCTTTTACCATATATTCCTCACAATCTTTAATTAGTAGACATTCCTTCTAGTCTTGACTTTCACTACATAAAATCTTCAAAATTAAAACTTTAATGTTAAAACGTGTTTACTGAAATCGTGTCTACTGGCCACCATGCAGTCTTTCTATCAACTGGTCACTGTGTCTTATTTAAAAATTTACTCATGGGTGAAAAAAGGCACAAAAAGCATGGAATTAAGTGACCAATTATTGGATAAACATTACTAATACATTATCTGTCAACAATTATGCTAGCCTAAACACTTCACGCTTCATTGATATTTTAATGAACAAATGGTGAGCAATAAAGAGTTATTTTTATAAGGAATCACTTCTACACAAGCTCTTTGAAAACTGGACTACATTTTATAACTGGCTAAGCAAGTTTCATGAGCTTATTGGTAAAAGTATGCATGCATAACTTAAACAATCATTATCAAGATATAATATATCAGACCTCTGTGGACAACTTTTCACAATTGGACATTATTCAATAAAATAAAATAATTAAACAAGGATGGTATTATATAAATACCACATACAAAATAGTCATTATTTTTAATTACAATTTCCTTGTTTAAAATGGTATGATACAATTTTTAAACAAGTTAAATGTAATTAAAAAAAAAAAAAAATTAACAAGGCTATTGTCAAGCAATATGGTCCCCTACCGACTCCAAAATTTGTCAGAAATTCCACCATTTTCAGAATTTTTTTGTTGCCATAGCAACCACAATTTTTGACGTAGGAACAAAATGAAATGACGTGCATAATGTCCATATTGCAAGTTTCATGAAAAAATATTAAGAACTTTTAAAGTTATCACAGGATCTAGAAAACCACTATTTTCAGCAGTATTTCTAGTCTATTTGTTGCCATAGCAACCAGAATTTTTGACGTAGGAACAAAATGAAATGATGTGCGTAATGTCCATATTGCCATCTATCAATGTTTTAAGTTTCATGAAAAAATATTAAGAACTTTTAAAGTTATCGCAGGATCCAGAAAAGTGTGACAGACAGACTCACAGACAGACAGATACACTGAGAGCGCAAACCATCAGTCCCCTCCGGTGAAACCGGTAGGGGACAATAAATAAAACAAATATATATAGCTTCAAATTTTTGTAATTTGTCATTTTGAAATAAAGTCTCTGCATCTTATTTATAAATCAGGCAGTTAGTACAAAGAAAAATTTCTGAGTATCGCTATGAGAAAAGGGCTTGCATGTGCATAGAGTGTCATCCCTATCTATGTGCAGTCCACACAAGCTAATCAGGGAATACACTTCTGGCCTAGACTTCATTTTTGTTCACAAGACTTTCTGTAAACGAAAAATTCCATAACAATTGGAAATTGTCCTCCCTGATAAGCCTGTGCGAATTACACAGGCTAATTTGGGACGCCACTTTACACACATGCATTAAGCCCTGTTTTCCCAGAGCGCATCTGTATTGGTCACTCAATGTCTTCAGTTGTATGCATAATTGAAACTGAAGACTCTTCTCCTAACAACACGATTGATCACAAGAATTGAGTCGGGGAATCTGATAGAATATCAGAAATTATGTTTCCATAGTCGATAAACTGTCCAATAATGTCATTTGTAGTGAAGAATAGAGACTCCCCCACACACATTTATTTCCTCTTTTTCACCCTGCACTGTGCAGGAGGACAACAATGCACTTTGATTAATTTAGAATGACAGCAAATTACCCGAAATTCAGCATTACCATAATCAATTTTGGGCAATTTCCAACTAAATGACTCTTTGCACAGTAACTGGATGGTAATATGAAAGCCCTCCTGGAAAGTTCCGAAAACTTGTGCACTCCAATCATCTCAAGACCTTATCAAGTGGGGCACAAGGGTTGCATTTTTTCCCTGCAAAAACTTTCTGACGGCTCTGAGTGCCAAAGCAATTTGTAAGAAGTAATAAAGAAGTGAGAGCCTATGTTTGAACGACTATTAGTTGAGAAATTGAATTGCTTTTTGTCTCAATGTCTGCTCAGATATTTACACGCTGTATAAATATCCCCATAATCCCACAGGAAATGCACAGCACCATAAATATACAGTCTTAGCACATCTTACTGTGCAAAAAACTTTCATTTCCTCCCTTATGATTCTCAGCAATCTGTTTTGCTGTGTTTCAAGATTATCCATTCTTTGCTTCAAAAATATTTTTAGTGGTGTCTTTATAAGACAAGGATATCAGTAAAACTGATGGATGCTCCCCAATGATGCTTTGTCGATATATGTGTTGTGTGGAAAAAAAGGTGTGACCTTGAGAAAATGTATTATTAGCCTCAGTGACCTTGACCCCAGTGACGTCAAACCTCATCAAAAGGTAGAGGTCCATGCAAGGTACCTACATGCCAAATATGTAAGAGATCGGTAAAATAGTGAAGGCGCTATGAGAAACTGTAACAAAAGTGTGACAGAAAATCTATTATTAGCCTCGGTGACCTTGACCTTGACCCCAATGACGTCAAACCTCATCAAAAGGTAGAGGTCCATGCAAGGTACATACATGCCAAATATGTAAGACATTGGTAAAATAGTGAAGGCGCTATGAGAAACTGTAACAAAAGTGTGACGGAAGGAAGTACAGAAGTACAAACTGGCAACTATATGCTTCCCATAAATATATATATGGGGAGCAGGGATCATATTTTTTTCGGTTTTGTCGGTCCTAGACCGATTGGGATCATGAAAGACCGATTGAAAATCCCAAACAGTCGGTCCGATTCTGCTTGCTTTTAAAATTCCCATGTCATGAAATCGATTACACAGTGTACATCCTAACACACCCTAATGACATTCTTATCTCGATAAGGTGTGATAAACCATTCGCTGCAGTCTCTAAACCGGTCAGGACCGGTTTATTGCACGTCAGACCAAGAATCAAAAACTTTTGAACAGCGGATTAAAGACGCATCCGAAAAGACGCGTCTGAATGCACGCGCTGTAACCAAACAAAACATGCCGATACATTTTCCACCAGCGTAATAATCCGGTTATATAATTATGAATGAAAGTCGCGAATCTGATCGACAGAACAGCCGAAAGTTATTTTTATGGGCGGACTTTCACATAAAATAGTACACAAGAAAAATAATATACATTGAATAGATCTTAAGTAAAACCGTGTTAGAATCGATATAATTCGTGTACTTTATACTTTGTTGTTGAATAACTCACGACCAGAAAATTAGATGAGTGGTTTCAAATGCTTCGCTCTCGTGATTAAATCCCTACGCATCTAAACTATCGGCCGTGGGTTATTTGACAACAAATTATTTCTTAATTATTTGGTTAGTTGTTGTCAGAAGCCAACCTACGCACAGACATTTGTTTGGTCCAGTGCATGTTTGTAAGCTATTATCGAGTCGACAACAATTTAAAACATCGGTATAGACTTACACAGATTAATAATATTTACAACGATGAAAAGAGTCTGATAAAACAGCACACGAAACAACAATGAAATACCAAATGATAAAACCAGTTGAGAAAACTCGTTCCGTTTAAAAAAAAAAAAAACGCCTTAGGGAATTTTTTGTGTACATGTATTATACCACCTTCATGAATGGCAAAATCAATGGTATATATTTTAACGTAATTTTTCATGATTTCGGATATACATTTTCGGATACTTTTCCCCAATTATATCCGGACCGATTGATGTTGCAGGAAAATATGATCCCTGATGGGGAGCATAATAAAAAGATATTTTTGGGGTAGAACAAATTTGCGACGTTTAAAAGCACTCAAATGGAAGGTAACATTTTGGGAACTCATCATCTGACCACTATAAGCATACATGTTTTTAAACTGCCTGGTAGTACAAATAATGGAAAAATTAAAAGAATCATTATTTCTTTTACTTATTCTGTACCACCCTGTTTCCAGTCAGAATCAGATAAACATCCCAACAGCATCATTACAAACAAACTGAGTGAGCAACCACTAAAGAAGCAATAAAACAAACACTCGCTGAATCTGAGATGTTAAAAACACTTTATCATGACTTTCCTCTCACAATAAATTATGTATACCTGATGGAATCAAAGGCCATGTTTTTAATTAGGGCATCGTCAAACGATAATGAATCTCTATTGATTACGATCACGCCTTACAGTCCTAAGCATGCCATAAATGGACAATTTTCCCCAATCATTATAGAAAACGAGAATCAAATTATGGCAGCCTCATTATTATGCAAATATGGTACCACAAAGATTTAAAAATGTATAACGAGGGCCTGTTACCACACTTCTGCACGAAACCTTTCAGTTCAATAAAATCCTTTTCTTGACCAAACCTTTTCAAGAATTTTGGGGAATTTTAAAGGAACTCTGCATCTGACTTTTTTATTTCAGGAAAAAACTCTATATTTTAATTAAAAGGCATTTTCTGAGAAATTGCAAGTAAATTACATGCCAATGGTATTTCATTGCAGACCACTAACATTACATCATACTGCTGTAACATGTACATTTTGGCTGAGGACTCATTAATTATTGAGTAATTTTCAAAGTATAGCCATGATGCCAAATTAAACTCGTTGACATTAATTCTGATTTACAAACAGTCAGATGACACCTCTGTGAGCTGTAAGCAGACGCTTTCGCACATTCAAGGCTGAAACAGAATTAAATTCCTCAATGTATTCAAATTGATTAAAAAAAACTTATAACTTTGTTCAAAGTACCCCAATCATGAAAATTTCCCACCAAAACCAATTAAATTAAAGGAAACCACATTGGTTATTTAGCTTTTCATAAAAGTGTTCTAGATTATGTAATTACTTAAACTATAAATTTTGGTGTAAAACTGTTTCTGTGCAAGTAATATCAATACAATATAGTTTAAATTAATTACATAATGTTGAAACAACTTAATAAACAATCCCAGATCAACATACAACTCATATGTCCCATTAAAATGTCACCAATCCATCAAAGCCAAATGCAGCAACAACAAAACAACAACCCTAATGAATGGTAACAACAATTTCTGTCTCCAGGAATGTACATTGTCTAGTGCAGCATCCCATCTGCCAATAAGGCTTGTCACAGAAATCATTGCTTTCACACCTTTGGAGACAGTCTGAGCAGACAAAATGGCTGCTGCAAATACTGTACAGTTTGGTATATGCTAAAGCATGTCTTGCCAATGTTGGCGGGAACTCATAATGATGTTATTAGTAAGGCTGTCAACACTATTGTCTGTGCATTACCTGTTTTACAAACATTTACATCTTAAACTTGCATTTCCAATGGCCTAGGGCTGTGGCTAACAACAAAGTTGTCTTGTTAAAGTTTGTTGACACTGAAATGTTTTGTTTTTTGCATGTTAATGTACATAATAATCAAGACAGAGAATTTGTCATCATCATTTCCGACAAAGCAACCTTATAATGGATCACAAGCCCTTATTAAAAAACAAAGTCATTTGAGTCATTTGATACACAGTATTAATGATTATATTTATAACTTATTTTATGCTCTTAATGGAATTAAATTTGTTGATGCATATCTAAAATGTCTGACCAATGTTGTAAAATAATTAAATTAAGAGCATGATTGATGGAAAGGGTTGAAAACGAAACTATAACATATATCATAGAAACAATAGTTTTCGTTTAAACAATGCAAACATATTTAATATATGTCTGATACTAATAAAGTTCATCTTCTCATTTATATGATTGCAAGCAAAGTACTTTGATTCCACACACAGATTCAACACTAATGGGACCCTCTAATGATATATCACTGCAACTAGTGCTGCAACAATACGCCAAAAACCGTATTGCAATATATTGTCAGTTCAAAAACCCGTATTGCAATATATCGCAATATATTGCTAACTTGTACCAAAATTATAACTTGCCAATTACCCGATAATCCCATAAATTCCAATTTTAAAGCAAATTCTGGTAAATATTTACTATAAATGTGCTCAAGAATAATAAGAAACACAAACATTCGCAAATTTTCTTAAGTATCAAATACATTTTTGCAATTGTTACTATTTAAAGATGTGATGAAATAACGTCCAACCGGGGCGTTTTTCCAACTGAACACGCGTAATTCAGCTGACGTGATGTTCCCGTTTGTATACAACACAAAATACACCCATACTTTCCATGCGACGTTCTACATGTCTGTATAATTTTCGCGCGCTTTTTATTGAGACAAAGGATAAAGCACTTTTTATTTGACGCTATAATTTTTTATTGTCGCGTTAGCATTCAAATTTGGAAGCGTGTTTCCGAAATTCGGATTACAAATAATGCTCAAATCAGAATCGAACGAAACATTTACAGCTGTGCGAAATTAATTCAACGATAATCTGTTCAAAAGCATCGAATGAATGCTCCCATGTAACAACGCTACTCCGTATAATACACTTTTTAGAATGCTATTTTTACGTAAAAAATAATTTACACTGCTTTGTTTTGTTTACCTTTTTATCATTATTTCGGATGGCTTTTCTGGACGATATGTGAATGAATTTTTGTAAAATTTTCGTACCGGTATGATGAAAATCATATCGCAATACAATATGCGGATTGCGTATTGCGATATATACCGATATACCGGTATATTGTTGCAGCCCTAACTGCAACCTTTGATTCTAATGTCCTACTAGTCCAATTATCTCTTTAACAATAGTAGTACAATTATGCTCTTTGAAGATTCACTATATATTGACATGCCCAGTAGATTGACATAACCACATTTTAATACACTGCAGTTCTACAGCAATTCATATCTTTTATAAAACATACTTTGCTTCATTTATCACACCGAGGAAATAATATTTACCTACTAAATACCGGTATATGAATTCCCACAAAAAGTTGCAACAGTAAGACATACTTTATTATCAAAATGCTTTTTTTAAACATGTCAAAATAGTCCAACAAAACATATTTTTGTCCAAATCCAAACAGTCACTGATGAAATGTTCTATGATTGCAGGATGAAGCTTGGTATTGAATAAGTACCAAATTTAAATAATAACCCACATATGAAGTCTTACTATTCTATTTCTTTCACCACCACTCACATTATCAACCATCAAACAATCAAAGCATGACAATAAAGCACCATTACTAAATGATAGGTACCCAATAATCTTTGGACAATCGCACAATTACCAATATTTATGCTGTTCACCATGGCCATATTGTATTTTGTTCTCATTAATTCCCTTAAGACCAACCATTAGGCTGTTTAAGACAGACTGGTTAAAGTCTTTTACTGAGAAGAAATTCTCAGACTTATATAAATTGCACACATCTTGTTATAATTTTTATATTGATAGTATACTTTTATACAATAAAGTTTGGCCTGATACAATGAAACAAAAATATTAAAATACAGGAAATTTTATTTGTGTTCTCTGCATGTCATTATTTCTCTCATGCAATATTATATGACAGATTTTAAGATTTGTTAAAGCAGAATCATGAAATCTTCGTTTGACACACTCATGTTTCCATAAATCTTCATTACCAGTCAGGCTCTGTACACAGACCATGTCACAATGACAGTTTTTGCCATTAAAGTGTTATGTTTTGTCTGCATTATTATTTATTTTCATTAGCAGCACAGCCTGTGTCATCATGATACACATGACATGACATGTGTGCTAATGCAGTAATTGATTGTCTTGCAAATGCATCTCATGTCTTTTTTGAATGAAAGGGAAATAACTGATCGAACAACAAAAACAGTGGAGTATGGGACTTCAAAGGGAGGCAACTATGACTTTTTAAATTAACTGCAAAGTACATCTTTAAACTTAATGACATGTCTCAAATGATTCAAGAATATTTTTTAATCCATGATTCATGGAAAATGTAAAGATGCAAATGTTCATTTGTTTTTAAGACTTAACCAAATCAGACAGGATTCGGGCTGAATAAACAAGACTTTGTGTTTATTATTTGCCCTTATGATCACCAGGGATTCTAGCTTTTTTGCCAATCTTCATATTGCCAAGAGCAATTTCCATCACTGTTTTGTCTTCTAAATATTCATGACAATAAATGGAAAGGAATTTTGTGCTAAAATTACAAAATCCCACCACTGAGAATTTGGTGATAATTTATTCATAACTTTTCACACCCAATTACTGGCAACGCTCCTATTGGAAAATGTCATTTGGCAAGTCACAGTATTATAATTAAAAAGCATTGCTTTCTGTTCTAAAAATTAAAAGCACAGAATGGCAATATTATTCTGGTTTCAAAATAAGCTCTCTTACTCTGCAATTTGTTTATTTTTTTTGTTATTTTTTAATTTTCTAACTACATTAGTTTTTATTATTACTATGCACAATAAATGATAATACAAAGAGTGTAGGTCCATAAAAAAACAAAACGAGATGTGTTTGTCAGATACACAATGCCCCCTATTGCGCCGCTTTGAAGCCATATATTTGACCTTTGACCTTGAAGGATGACCTTGACCTTTCACCACTCAAAATGTGCAGCTCCATGAAATACACATGCATGCCAAATATCAAGTTGCTATCTTCAACAATGCAAAAGTTATTGCAAAACTTTAACCAAGGTTAAAGTTTTGGGAAACACACAATGAATGAATGAATGAATGACAGGCAGACATACAGACAGGCCAAAAACAATATGCCCCCGATCTTTTGATCAGGGGGGGGGGCATAATAAATGTATTTATTATGAAACCTATAATACTCTTTCTCAATATTTGTACATTTAACTTGTGGTACTGGTTTAGCATCATAATCCAGAGGCTGCACGGTGGTAATGTCTTGGTGTATGGTACAGACATTTTATATAAATAAAACACTGCAAAAAGACAGAAGCTCAATATCTGCTCCTTCATTTATTGTTTCAACTAAGAATAAATGTCAGAAACCAAGTAATCAATCTTACATTTTGTACCCTAAAACAAGCTACACAAGAGCTTAATTCAGAAAGCCTCATAATAATTAGTTAGGCAATTTCAGTTAGCCACTGTAGCGCTACATGCAAATCATTAGAAATTTTGACAAAAACTATTATTGCAATGCCATCATAAAGAAAATTAGTTGTACAGTTTGTTGATGACATCTGACATGAAACTCTTAAAGGTACCATAAACCTCGATTGACGAAAAAAGAAAAGTTCTAAAATACCGTATTTTTTTACAATTATTAGTTTATATTGATTAAAATATCACAACTGGTATATTACATTACTTGAACAAAGTTCATATTTTCAGTTTATTTGGTAATAAAATTTTGCCATGTGAAATCAAAAGTACATCACGAAAATAGGTGACATAACGATATACACACTGTAAATAACGCAAGTAGATTGATCATTTTCTATATAAAATATATACAATTCACTTTGATGCACAATTTGCATTCCTGGGTTTACCACGTGACGATGATGATCAATCTGCTTGCGTTATTTATAGTTAACTGGTAGTTACCTGGTACCAGTACCAAGTAAAATTTATTACCAAATATACTGAAAATATGAAAACTTAACTTTTTTCAAGAAATGTAATATACCAGTCATGATATTTTAAAGACTTGCCTGACTGTGTTTCCAAATGAGGCGTGCATGTTGTTATCACATTAGAACAGTGGTAATAATTTGTGGTGGCAACAATGCAAACATTGTCACTGGATTGTGTAACAGCCTTACTGATGCAAACTGATGTAGCTGATTGAATTGATCACTTTCTAGCTTTCAGTTTATTGAACATGTGACTGATGGGGACCCATCAGATAATAGTGAATCAATAGTTCACTCAAGCTTCAATTTTTACGACACTGACTTACAGTAATACACATAGTCATGCAATTTGGTGCAAAAGAATCTTGATCAAAATACATAAACACTAAATTGTCAATCTGCAATGTTTCAAGAAATACATATATTTTGCATGTTGGTCATCTGCCGGAAGTAAAATGTTCTTGTCATGAAAACTAGCGTGGTCGATTAAGGCATCATAATACTTAATATGATGTTGATATAAATAATGACTAAATCTTAATAATTATGATGTTGATATCAACCTTGACCTTGAACAATGGCCTGGGTATCGGCAGTTCACTTTCAGGGCACATCATAAACATGACCAAACAATAATGTGTATTGGAAGATTATAAACACAAAAGCCCAAGAAAAAAGAATTCCAACACCATGGGGAACAGAAGCATTATTTGATCACAAAAACACACCTATACCTGTTTTTTTCTTGCGGTTAAACTGTTTATATATTTATATGAGTAAGGTCCTTAATGGGCTTAAAGTAAACAGAGGACTCTGGCTCACAGGTTTCTGGAGACAAGTACAAGAGGTTTAATAGCTTCCATCCCTTCCAAAGTAAACTACCACCTATGTCAGACAATGCCAGATGTCCGCTTCAAGATATACCAGCCTCTTTGGTCCATCAATAATATACACCAATTATACCCTGAAGAAATTAACTTCCATCCGTTTTATTTATTTGTCTAGATGATGGTGCCATCTCATGGAGGAAGTGTACTGGCTCTTAAATGAGTCTGGTGGTGTAATTATTGCAAAGTGTTTAAATATTAATAAAAAAAATGGCATCAGGTGTCTTAGAGAATTAATTTGTGACCAGGTCTGTAAACCATCTTCTGTCATTAAGACAACCGAAAATGTCATTTGTTTCGACCAACATTGCCTCTCTCTTATTGTCACTTACACCAAGTGATTTAAAATCCATCCATCCACGACATGTTAGCTACTAATTTCTTATATTTGACTTCTTGCCTGACCTTGACATCTGAGCCTGTGAAATGCCCGAAACTTTCTGTTCCTTCATGCTCATTACTTCTACCAGGTTCTGTGAAAATCTGTTTATGTTGCATACATTTATGCCACCCAAAAAGTGATAAGAAGGATTTCTCTTATTGACAGCTATTTGAATTCAATTATGACCTTTAACTTTGACTTCGTGACATGCTTCCTTTATGAAAAACTCATGGTTGTAAATTCAGCAATTTTACTTCAAAAACAATCAATGCAGGACACAGTACTATTCTGAAAAAAGATTGATTTGCCTGTCCGCCTACAGGCCTGCTGAATTTGTTTTTCAAACAGGATATGGCCTCCTTGTGAGGAAACTGGGTTTCATGCATGTGCCTAAAGTGCCTTAAGTGTAAGGCTGATCTGGGACGACACTTGCGGAAAGTGTTGTCCCTCATTTGCCTTTGACACTTTACATACATGCATAAAGCCCCATTTTCTCAGATCGCACCTCAAATGTTTCATTCATGCAATTATATGACCATTTAAACATTTAGAACATCTATATCTCTCAAATTACTGGCATTCCAGATGAACTTTCTCCCTTAAACTTTCAATTTCAAATTATGAGTATCATTTTCAATACCAGTGGAGAATCTGACTCCAAGGGAGGTAATTGCCTGAGTAATAATCATCCCTGTGCTGAACACCTGAGCCTCTTTTCCACTTTGGTTGTCATGGCACCCGGCTGTTTTAGTGTCTATGTCAGTTTTATTTTATGGTTCTTTGCCATTAACTTCCTGTCATCAAACATCAGTCACCCTTATAGTTCACTTACTTGATTTTCCCTGATTTGACTTGCGACTGGAGGATATTAGTTCAGTTTCAAATTACTGGCAATATTTGGAATGCTGGTTTATGGCATGGAAAAGTTGTGACACATTCCTCTCTCTCTAATAAGATGTAACTTAGTACTCAAATAAAGACCTTGCTTATTGTTTTTTTACCTTCAAAATGGCAGAGAAGACTGAATGAATAAGATATACACATGTTAGCATTATTGTCCCCTACCGGTTTCACCTGAGGGGACTTATGGTTTTCGCTCTGTGCGTCTGTGAGTCTGTCTGTCTGTCTGTCTGTCACACTTTTCTGGATCCTGCGATAACTTTAAAAGTTCTTCATATTTTTTCATGAAACTTGAAACATGGATAGATGGCAATATGGACATTATGCACGTCATTTCATTTTGTTCCTACGTCAAAAATTCTGGTTGCTATGGCAACAAATAGACTAGAAAAAATACTGCTGAAAATGGTAGTTTTTTGGATCCCGCGATAACTTTAAAACTTCTTCTTATTTTTTTTTATATGAAACTTGAGACATGGATAGATGGCAATATGGACATTATGCACGTTATTTCATTTTGTTCCTACGTCAAAAACTCTGGTTGCTATGGAAACAAATATAAACAAGAGCTTGGCACAGTAGTGCCAAATCCCCGCCGAAATGTGTTTGCTTGTATGACAACATTTGTTTTAGAGAGTAGAATAATATTTGTAAAAACAAATAAAGGGAGATAATTCATTATGCTCCGGACAAAAATTTACTTTGAAATTAAATAAAGGGATATAATTCAAACACTAAGGTAGATAGAGTTATGGTTCTTAGTCACTGCACTTTTCCTACTTGCCATCTGTTTAAGTTTCAAGTTTCAAGTTAATCCCTTCAGTAGATTTAGAGTTATGCTCCGGACAAAAATTTACTTTAAAATTATATAAAAGGGGAGATAATTCAAAAACTAAGGTAGATAGAGTTATGATTCTTGGTCACTGCACTTCTCGTAGTTGCCATATGTTTATATTTCAAGTTTCAAGTAAATCCCTTTAGTATATTCAGAGTAATGCTCCGGACAAAAATTTACTTTAAAGTTATATAAAAGGGGAGATAATTCAAAAACTAAGGTAGATAGAGTTATGGTTCTTGGTCACTGCACTTCTCCTAGTTGCCATCTGTTTATATTCTAAGTTTAAAGTAAATCCCTTCAGAAGATTTAGAGTTATGCTCCGGACAAAAATTTACTTTAAAATTATATAAAAGGGGAGATAATTCAAAAACTAAGGTAGAAAGAGTTGTGGTTCTTGGTCACTGCACTCTTCCTAGTTGCCATCTGTTTATATTTCAAGTTTCAAGTGAATCCCTTCAGTAGATTTAGAGTTATGCTTCGGACAAAAATTTACTTTAAAATTATATAAAAGGGGAGATAATTCAAAAAGTAAGGTAGATAGAGTTGTGGTTCTTGGTCACTGCACTTCTCCTAGTTGCCATCTGTTTATATTTCAAGTTTCAAGTAAATCCCTTTAGTATATTCAGAGTAATGCTCCGGACAAAAATTTACTTTAAAGTTATATAAAAGGGGAGATAATTCAAAAACTAAGGTAGATAGAGTTATGGTTCTTGGTCACTGCACTTCTCCTAGTTGCCATCTGTTTATATTCTAAGTTTAAAGTAAATCCATAGAATAGATTTGGAGTTATGCTCCAGACAAAATTTACCTTAAAGTTATATAAAAGGGGTGATAATTCAAAAACTAAGGTAGATAGAGCTATGGTTCTTAGTCACTGCACTTTTCCTACTTGCCATCTGTTTATATCTCAAGTTTCAAGTAAATCCCTTCAGAAGATTTAGAGTTATGCTCCGGACAAAAATTTACTTTCAAATTATATAAAGGGGAGATAATTCAAAAACTAAGGTAGATAGAGTTATGATTCTTGGTCACTGCACTTCTCGTAGTTGCCATATGTTTATATTTCAAGTTTCAAGTGAATCCCTTCAGTAGATTTAGAGTTATGCTTCGGACAAAAATTTACTTTAAAATTATATAAAAGGGGTAATAATTCAAAAACTAAGGTAGATAGAGTTGTGGTTCTTGGTCAATGCACTTCTCCTAGTTGCCATCTGTTTATATTTGAAGTTTCAAGTAAATCCCTTCAGTAGATTTAGAGTTATGCTCCGGACAAAAATTTACTTTAAAATTATATAAAAGGGGAGATAATTCAAAACTAAGGTAGATAGAGTTGTGGTTCTTGGTCACTGCACTTCTCCTAGTTGCCATATGTTTATATTTCAAGTTTCAAGTGAATCCCTTCAGTAGATTTAGAGTTATGCTCCGGACAAAAATTTACTTTAAAATTATATAAAAGGGGAAATAATTCAAAAAGTAAGGTAGATAGAGTTGTGGTTCTTGGTCACTGCACTTCTCCTAGTTGCCATCTGTTTATATTTCAAGTTTCAAGTAAATCCCTTTAGTATATTTAGAGCTATGCTCCGGACAAAAATTTACTTTAAAGTTATATAAAAGGGGAGATAATTCAAAAACTAAGGTAGATAGAGTTATGGTTCTTGGTCACTGCACTTTTCCTAGTTGCCATCTGTTTATATTCTAAGTTTAAAGTAAATCCATAGAATAAATTTGAAGTTATGCTCCGAACAAAATTTACTTTAAAGTTATATAAAAGGGGATATAATTCAAAAACTAAGGTAGATAGAGTTATGGTTCTTAGTAACTGCACTTTTCCTACTTGCCATCCATTTATATTTCAAGTTTCAACTAAATCCCTTCAGTAGATTTAGAGTTATGCTCCGGACAAAAATTTACTTTAAAATTATATAAAAGGGGAAATAATTCAAAAAGTAAGGTAGATAGAGTTGTGGTTCTTGGTCACTGCACTTCTCCTAGTTGCCATCTGTTTATATTTCAAGTTTCAAGTAAATCCCTTTAGTATATTTAGAGCTATGCTCCGGACAAAAATTTACTTTAAAGTTAAATAAAAGGGGAGATAATTCAAAAACTGAGGTAGATAGAGTTATGGTTCTTGGTCACTGCACTTTTCCTAGTTGCCATCTGTTTATATTCTAAGTTTAAAGTAAATCCATAGAATAAATTTGAAGTTATGCTCCGAACAAAATTTACTTTAAAGTTATATAAAAGGGGATATAATTCAAAAACTAAGGTAGATAGAGTTATGGTTCTTAGTAACTGCACTTTTCCTACTTGCCATCCATTTATATTTCAAGTTTCAACTAAATCCCTTCAGTAGATTTAGAGTTATGCTCCAGACAAAAATTTACTTTAAAATTATATAAAAGGGGAGATAATTCAAAAACTAAGGTAGATAGAGTTGTGGTTCTTGGTCACTGCACTTCTCCTAGTTGCCATCTGTTTATATTTCAAGTTTCAAGTAAATCCCTTTAGTATATTTAGAGTTATGCTCCGGACAAAAAATTACTTTAAAGTTATATAAAAGGGGAGATAATTCAAAAACTGAGGTAGATAGAGTTCTGGTTCTTGGTCACTGCACTTCTCCTAGTTGCCATCTGTTTATATTCTAAGTTTAAAGTAAATCCATTGAATAGATTTGGAGTTATGCTCCGGACAAAGTTTCAGCTGGACGGACAAACGGACAGGACGTATTACTATATCCCCTCCAATTTTTTTTTCGGCGGGGATTAAAAAACAAAACAAATTCTGACAATGGTGGAATTTCTGACAATGGTGGAGCCGGTAGGGGACATATATTGCTTGGCAATAGTCTTGTTATTATTATTTATTTAAAGAACTGTGCTATAATCATAGATGCTATTGGCTTCTGGCATTTATGCCAAATACTACACAATTTATTATTAATAATTATTGTTTATATTGCATGAACTAATAATATTTTGACAATTTATTCAGACTTTTCAAAATATTAAAAACAACACTGTTCATAGATGTACCATATGTTTCCTATGTCATGGTGTCAACTAAACTTCAGACAAAGTATGGTTTCGCCCATTTTGGTCAATAAAGTCAATGTGAGTGTATTAATTCGCCATCAGCTTTCAATATGATCTACCAAACATAAATAGGTCCTCAATAACATACATGCCATAAATTTTCAGACCAATTCCGGGACATTGAGCTCAATTTTCCGGAATATTTGCCAATTTTCCGGGACATGTATACAAATAGCGAAAATATAGACATTATATGCATTGGTATGCATTTTTTTCACATCGAACATTGAGCACATTACTAATAAATATGTTGTTAGCATCTAAAACGATTTTATGCATCGTTGATTATCACAGGTATTTCATTAATCTTTTCTATGTGTACGATCTCCAGCGTTAATTTGATCGTTATTTGCCATGTTTGCTGAGTCACAATTTATTTTCTTTAAAGTCCGCCATCTTGTTGAAATGATGTAAGCGGCAGGTGCGCCTAGCAACGTAAAATTGTATAATATATCTGCCTAATAGGCGATTTAATTTTGTTTAATTAGTATACGTTACAGTAATTGTTTCAATAATTAATTATCTTAAAGACGATAAAGATACACATTGTTTGTGTGTTGTTTTTTTAATTTAATCTCGCGTAAAAATAAATGTTTTGATATAACTGAATTATGCATGAAATGCACAATTTCCACGAGGACAACATCGATATTGTCATCATAAATCTCCGAAGTAACTGTCCACGATTTTATCGTGGAGGAGTACGCAACACGGACTGATAGGTGTGCTTGGTATAACAAAGCCACTGAAACTATGGATTGATATTGACACGGGGTTATTCACGCAAGACTAATTCACAACCGCACGAATCTTTAGATGTATGAACAACTCTTTTGCCTTTACGCAGAGGGAAATTATAATGTAGTATATTAAAGCCAATTAACAACCACATTAAACAATGCTGCCTTTTTGGTTTGACTGCGAACGTGAGACAATCGATATGATAACAGGACCCTTGTTAAATGATTGATTTTGACACGTAGCGTAGTCACCTTTTCGGGTAGGCATTGCCATGGAGACACTGCAGATTAGTGGGAACACAGATTCGAGGTGCACTTAAGCCTAAGGTAAGGTACAAGTATATAATCTGGGACATTTGACATATTTCCGGGATTGCGAGACACGTTCTTCATTTCCGGGACAATCCTGGACAATCCGGGACGTATGGCATGTATGTCAATAATAAAGACATTATGTTAACAATTATGATTTGAGCAACCTGTGTGATGATGGCAGACCAGGTCAAATGTTGAGAATGAATTTCATGTCATATCCCGCATGTGACCTTGACAGTTGATCTGATGACCTAAAAAACAATGGGCATCTCCCTTTCGTTTAAGTGTATTAACATACTAACCTACATGAATGCCTTATAATGTCAATGCCTCCTATAGATATTGTGCAGAAAGGAAATTATGATCACCCATACAACTGACCAACATACTGATGGATAGGTGCAAAGCTATATATGCCCTTCAAATGGGGGCGGATGGCAGCGAGGGCATATAACACAATCAATCTTTATCGGCACTGAAATATTCATATATTCGTAAATGTTATATGTTGGTAGAAAAACATTTACTCCAATCACTTTTCAATATGATCTTTGCAAGCTGTTGTTTTAATAGTCTGGCTTTATAACTTATTTGTATGGCTAGGAGTATGGCTCCAACTACCAAATGTCATGGTTAAACGGTTTGTAGAATTTTGTGATTATTTACATCCAATAACATTTGCATGATATTTACTCATTCAATATTCAACATCCAGCACAGAAGCCCTTAAAATGTTCCTTGATCTTAGATTTTAGCTGATTCACAAAGAGATCAGAATAAAGTTGAAAGTCACTTTCAAAGTGAGTCAACTAAATTGCAGCATTGTTAGGAAACTTAATATTTACACTTAAAAGGGTAGTAAAGACTGGGATAATGACAGAGAAGGTTAGCACCTGGCCAGGGCTAGAAATCACTAAGTAATGACTGCCTGTCAGCTACATCACACTAAATCTGACCACCACTTCTGACAATATGGTATCCACCACAAAGAAAACAATAAAAATAAACAAAACCAAACTGAAAATATAAGAATTAAAAAAAACAAAAAAAAACAGTTCAATAGATGAAAACACTATTAATTAGTTAACAACCTACACAGCCAAACAAAACCAAACTGAAAAATATAAGAATAAAAAAAAAACAACAAAAAAACAGTTCATTAGATAAAAACGCTATTAATTTGTTAACAAACTACACAGCGATCCAATACCGTATAAAGAAGGAAAAAAATCCCTGAAAAATATATTTGAATTATAAAATGAAAACAACAACAGTTAAATGAGTGATAAAAAATCTGAGTAGAGAAGACATTTTCTGGAAGGCTTAGATTGCTTCAGACCACATATTCACGAAATATGCCACATATTCATGTCACATATAAACAGATTCTGCCTAAAGAAAACCACATTATCTGTGACCACAGTGTTACAAATTGCTTAGCTGAAGAAATTTGACATATTACTGCCTGGGTCTATAACAGAATATTGTAAAGATTAAGCGTATCTGACATATATTGTATTATTCAATTGATTCATGTTCCTAGATCCAGACAATCCATGGGGGATTTCACATTAAGTTCGCTAAAAATTATACATGGCATAAAAAATGTATTTTAAGGCCTTCCAGTTTAGAAGTTCATCACGATATATAGTCGTGCTCCACCCTTCCGCCCACCCACTTGCTAGTCATTTCAATTCGCCTTTAGGAACACTATCTTACAACTTGAAAACTCACTGATAAAAAAATAGTGTTTCCAAAAGGTCGTGTAAAAAAATTGATATAATAATGAATATGCAGCACACGGATATGCCCCACATGCATTGAGCTTCCAGTGCACAGCTTCTCAATGTATCTCATAGAAATGTTACGCAGATAGAACAGTCCCACACTCAACCTTTGATATACTGGTGCAAGTTACTCAGATGACAGATGGTTGGTCAGAAATCCAGTTGTTATTAATTTATTATATCCTGGGCAACAACACCTTTGGCTACTCTAGTGACACAGTGGCTACAGCATGGCTATCAGGTGGAACAACATCGTTTGTCACAATCATTAGCAAGCAACCATGGGCAAATTAGGATGCAACAAAAACCCTACATCTATCTGTTACACAGATGCACGCTCAACAAAAACACTTCAGTGATAGATAGTAAGAGTGTCACAAATGTATTTTTTTTTATTTCTACACATTAATCTTATAAAAAGTTGATACATACTTTTAGTGCTTTCATTTAAACATTAAAATACACGATTTCCTAAACAAGCCAATGAGCAAAATCTATTTCATGAACAATTTATGACACATATTTTTTACAAAAACAAATCAACCTCCACTGTTGTATAAATGAATACAATATTACATCTGTGAGTTAAAATATTGCATGTGCATGAACAGGTACATGAAATAATTAAAATGTTCAGGATCAGTTAGAGAATTTTGACTTTTTTTTAAACATTATAGTATTTTCACCTTCATGCTACAAAACATCCCACAGCGCTTGCCTTAATCACTCTTCTAATGTAAGAATACATTATCTTTCTTACCAACTCATGTCCAATATCCTAAGAAAGTTCACAAGAGTATCTTCCTGAGTGATGGAAGCAGTTGCTCTAAAGTGTTTAACCTTTTGAATCTTTCCAGTAAGTTTGTGATAATTTATTTCACAGCTTAGAGAGAACTAATTTGCTATTGATTGAGGCATTTAATAGTTGTTAAAGATTTTTGTGCTCCTAAATGATGTATGCGTTTAAGTCGTTTTTTTACTTGAAATTCAAGCAAAAAAAAATGATGATGTTGAATTTATCCAATGACAAAGTTTGGTTAAGTTATTGTAACTCATTTAAATCTACTTAGTATGCATGTTCAATGTTCATGCATGTTTGATTCGATAAATATTGTAACAACAAATAAAACATCTAGAAATTACTAATTTAAAGGAACACTCGATACACTGTTATATTACAATTGTATTTGTGTGAGAATTGTTAGCTTCATAGTTAATAATAACTTACTGTTAAAGATTATTTATGCCTCATTTTTAGGCAGCCACATCTTATTTTAATATTAATATTGTTTATCTTTAATGCAGTATTCATCTGCTTATAATATTCTTTGGAAACTAACAAACCACTCTCACTGAAATGTTACAGAAATTAACAAACCACTCTCACTGAAATGTTACAGACATTAACAAACCACTCTCACTGAAATGTTACAGACATTTTCTCACGCACATAACTCACGTTCTCAAATGTTGAGAGATTTTATAAACAAATCTTTCATATTTTTTTGGCAAAATATTAAAATAAATCCATGGGTTTAAAAATTCTTGAAAATACAATAACAAAGGTGTTTTGTATTAATATAGCCACAGATAAAATTTGGTCTCGCCCTGAATGTTTTGCAGCCGACATTATTGTACTTTTTTTCAAGATAGAGAGAAAGAGAGACAAGCTGCCCACTAAAATAGCATATTAAGAGTAAGATATAATCAGCATGTCTGCTCGAAGAAACAAATAGTAACATTGTATGATGTAATCGCTTCATCACTATGAAATATGAAGAAGTAAAATGTATTTTGAAGCAAGTAAGGTACATTCATAGAGACCAGGCAGCTCTGAAGTCTTACAAATCCTGATTCTACTCTTAATATTTGTAATTTCAACTAACTGATTATTCTTCACAAGTTTAGTTTTTTTAAATCCCATTCTTATTAATTGTAACAAGCCAATTCATTGAATTGATATCCCCCGCAAAATAAAGTTTGTTTATGGATGGGTGCAAAGCCCTTGATAAACAGTAGAATCATTAAATGTATGGTAATAATTAATGGGTAATAATTAAGTGAAGGGTAATAGTTTTTATGAATTCTCCTCATTGATATCTACACACTCATGAAGTTTCATGTTCAAATCTTGTATCTGAGATATAGCCTTGAAAAGTTAAATCATACACAAACAAGAAAGGGACAGAACTCTTATTTAAGAAAGAGCAGGGTTATGGTTCTTTTGCATGACACTTCTTCCGATTGACTTCTACACACCCATAAAGTTTCATGTTGAAATGTTGTATCATATCTTAGATATATCCCTGAAAAGTGTCATCATGCAACAACAAAGGGCAATAACTCTTGTTTAAGAAAGTGAAGGGAACTATGGTTCTTAAGCATGGCACTTCTACTCAATAATATCAATACACCCATGAAGTTTCATGTTGAAATCTTGCATAGTATCTGAGATATGGCCCTTAAAAAACTAGAGCTTTGTCACAGACGTGACAAATATCCCCACATGAAGAGCGGATGAAAAGTACTTGAAATAGGGAACACGGCATGCTGAATGTGTAAAATGCACTAAGTGACCCCGTGACCTAGTTTTCGGCCCGGCATTGCCCATGTTCAAACTTGGCCTTAAGATCATCTAGATAAAACTTCTGACCAAGTTTGGTAAAGAGCGGATGAAAACTACTTGAATTAGAGAGCGGACAACATGCTGAATGTTTAAAAATGCACTAAGTGACCCCGTGACCTAGTTTTTGGCCCAGCATGGCCCATGTTCAAACTTGGCCTATAGATCATCTAGATAACTGACCAAGTTTGGTGAAGATTGGATGAAAACTACTTAAATTAGAGAGCGGACAATATGCTGAATTTTTAAAAACCACTTAATGACCCCGTGACCTAGTTTTTGACCCGGCATGACCCATATTCAAACTTGACCTAGACATCATCTAGATACAACTTCTGACCAAGTTTGGTGAAGATCAGATAAAAACAACTTGAATTAGAGAGCACACAATTAATACAGACCGACCAACCAACAGACTGACAGACAAGTTTACTCCTATATACCCCCCTAAACTTAGTTTGTGGGGGTATAATAATCATGCAAAAAAACAACAAAGGGCAATAACTCTTATTAAAGAAAGTGTATGGTTATGGTTCTTGAGCATGGCACTTCTCCTCAATGATGTTTATACACTTATGAAAATTCCTGTTGTGATCCTATATAGTTTCTGAGATAAAGCTCAAAATAGCTTTGTGACAGACTGACAGACTGACCTACTAGACAGACTAATGGACAGACTGACAAGCCAAATTCTTTATTCCTCCACCTTTGGCAGGGGAAAAAAAGGTTTCCTTGGAAAAATTAGCTGATTATCAATAACTGTCATTGTAATTATAATATACCAATTTTGAAAATCTCTTAATTGCTTTGTATAAGATTCTATTGATGACAGAAATTCTGTACCACACCAAACAAGCAGGTTAAGCACTACAAGTTTTACTGTGTATTTCACACTGGACAGAAAGAAAGTTCTGCAAACCAGTCAATATCTCAATTTAATGTGTGAAAAGTATCATGTTAGTCTTGAAATATGACAGTTGTACTGCAATTGCTGTCAATTTTTCTTTGACATTTGTTTCTGAAATTTTGAAAAACTTTTGAAAAACCATGAACCATAAAATTGATTTTTAGAAGCTGAGACTACCTACAAATACCAACAAATAGTTTAAAATTGGTCTAATTTTATGGTTTTCATTGTTTGAAGTTTAGTCAATTAATGAGCATTTTTCCAGTGTTGTAATGTTTACAGTTTAGGTTTGAGATAACTTCTTCCAAGACAGTTCATTTATATAAGTTTATGTCAAGCTTAGGGTCAAGCATAACATGACCACATGACTGATTCATTTATTTAGGAGAATGGTTTAGTGAGTCTGATAGAAACAAGTTAAGGTTTATGAGAGGGTGTTTCAGTCTGATAGTTACTTTATATGGTTGTTTAAATGAGAAAGTTTTCCTGGGTCTGATACTGTATTATAAGTTAAAGTTAATGGGAACTTTTTCATGAGTCTGATAGTAACAAGTTTAGGTTAATGAGAACTTTTTTCCTAAGTCTGATAGTAACTAATTAAGGTCAATTAGAAGTTTTCCCTGAGTCTGATAGTAACTACTTTAGGTTAAGGAGAAGTTTTCCCCGAGTCTGATAGTTACCAGTTTATGCTGATGAGACGTTTTCCCTGAGTCTCATAGTTACAAGTTTATGTTAAAACTGGAAGCTTTCACTGAGTCTGATAGTTACCAGTTTATGCTAATGAGAAGTTTTCCCAGAGTCTGATAGTAACTAGTTTAGGTTAAAGAGAATTTTTTCCCTGAGTCTGATAGTAACTGGTTTAGGTTATGGAGTTTTCCCTGAGTCTTATAGTTACTAGTTTAGGTTAAGGAGAAGTTTTCCCTGAGTCTGATAGTAACTAGTTTAGTTTAAGGAGTTAATTCTCTGAGTCTTATAGTTACTAGTTTAGGTTAAGGAGAAGTTTTCACCTAGCCTCATGCTTACTTGATAAGGCTAATGAGAAGTATTCCATGAGTCTGATAGTTACCACTTTTAAGCTAATTAGACGTTTTCCACTATTCTGTTAGTTATTAGTTAAGGCTAATGAGAAGTTTTCCATGAGTCTGACAGTTACTAGTTTAAGTTAATGAGATTTTTTTTCCCAGAGTCTGATAGTTGCATGTTTAGGCTAATGAAAAGATTTCCCTGAGTCTCATAGTTACTAGTTTATGCTAATTAGAAGTTTTCCACGAGTCTGGTAGTTACCAGTTTAGCCTAATAAGAAGTCTTATTTTAGTCTGATAATTACTTTTGTTAATGAGAACATGGCCACATCAATACTAATAGACTACCCCACAGAAATACACTGACAGGACTACACAAATAGGCATAGATATTCATGCTAAGTCAAAAGTAAACAGACCTATTAAAAAACACATTCGAGTTTTAGATACCCTTTTGCTGACAGATCAACCACAGATTTATATAATTACAAGGTCCAAACCAATCAATCGTTATAATTGACAATTTTTTGTACAGATTCTAACACGTTCTGAGGATACTCGTGTAAACTTACACTGAAGTTCTTTCTGTCAGTTGGCTGCTAATTGCCCATAATTGGGCAATAAAGCGCACAATTTGTACCTAGATTCAATGGCAACTGGTCAGGCATAAGTAATTACAGAGCTTAGTACACAGGATTTTCAATGTTTATTTTGTAGATGTCAAACCATATCTCTATTCAAGGTAGATCACATATAAAAGCGTTGCCATTTCACATTTGGCATATTTTTTGGTCAAGTTATTTACTGCTTAATTTCCGGCATAGCATGATTTCTTATTGAAACAGGTTCACGATGCAAAAGTTTCATGAAAAGTTCAGAAACAGTTCATGCACAACAATTGGCCACTTTCTTTATGAAATTGAGGGCACGAGTTCATGAAATTAAGTCCATGATTGTTTCAAAACTAACTGACTACAGTTTATGAACATAAATTATTGAGCAAAAGATAGTTTCCATGAAAGTATCAAAGATTTGTAGCATACCAGTAAGTATTCCTTGCCAAAATGTTGTTCATGATTTCATGAGCACTTCAAGCCAATCAGGAATTGTTCATGAACCGTTCTCAAAAAGTTCCTGATCTTGGTTCATGAACTTTTGGACATGAACTGTTTTTAAGACACGTTCATGAACAGTTTATGAATTTTTGTTGAACACTTCAAAGTTCATGAACAGTTCTTCATCTAACCATAAATACTTAGTAAAGAACATTTCATGAACAATTATTTCTGATGACTTTTCTGAGACAGACTTTGAGGATCAATCATGAATAATTCATGAATTCCTTTGTGCTAGATGTTTCATACATATTTTTGAAAGTAATATTGAAATGTCTAGCATACTAATCTTGTAGATTTGTGAAACCTGTGAAGTTAGTATGAATATGCAATGTATTTTCACCACTGTAAGTAAGAGTTCTTGACCTGTTCTAGAGAATTTTAAGAACGTTTGTACAAGAACTGTTCAAGAACTGCCTTCAGGAACAGTTCAATAACTTTTTAAGGACCTTTTCTGTTCTTGAATTATTCTTAAACTATTCTTGAACACTTTAAGAACTTTTTTGAACAACATGTTTCCTTCTGATGTTCTTAAACAGGTCTACACAATGTTTTTGAACATATGATGGACTTTTTAAGAATCCAATATGTTCTTAAAAGAATCTGTCATTGTTCTTGGAAGACTTAAAAGACAAGTTTAAGAACGTTTTAAGGACATCTTATTTCAAGAACAGTTAAAGATGATATCAAAAACTCAAACATGTACATTGCATTGCTTTTTTTACAAAGGAAGAATATTGTGTGCACAGGAAGTTGAAACGGAAGGCACATGGTTTATGTTATATTTGAAAATGTAAGTCTTTAATAAATTACCAGCTGAACTGATCAGCCATTGGTTCCATTTCAAGTTCTTTGGCACTGTAAGTGTAACCATTTCAGGGAAACCATTGATTAGTAAATGATTCTTGAACTGAAAATGAGACTATTCAATTTTTTTTTTTATACATGAATTATTCATGAACATATAGTGCAAAGTTGTATTATGAAATTTAAAGAGTATTATCAAACCACTTGTATCTTAGTTATTAGTGTTACATTTAAATTATTGTTATATGTTGCTATCAATATGTTAAGTGCTAATACAAGACTTGTTTCTTCTTTCCCTGACCTGTTTGTTGAGCTTTGGTAACACTTATAATAACCTTTGCATAAATTGACAAATTCTTTTGAATAGTGAATGAACACTTCATGCCACCTCAGTTCATGAACTCTTGAAGAACTATGGTTCATGAACTATTCACTGACAGTCCGTGAACAGAAAATGAGCCATTGAAAAATAGAAGAAAAAATGTTCATGAACTGTTCATGAACAGCAAAACCCTGAAGATTTTTTTCAAGAATTGTGTTGTTCATGAACTGTTCAAGAACACTTCATGCCATTGGTGTTCATGAATAGTTCATGAACATTTAATCCCATAATGGTTCAAGAATAGTTCATGAACACTTCATGACATAAGGGTTCAAGAATAGTTCATGAACACTTCATGCCATTAGGTTTCAAGAACATTTCACAGACTTGGCTCATTTTCTGTTCACTGACTATTCGTGAACAATTCACGAACTCACTTCATGAACAGTTCATGAACAGTTCACAAATTATTCGTGAACTGCAGAACAACATTTCGCAGGGGCTGACAAAACTTCTCATTTTGACTTCACCAAAATTTGCGCATTAAGAATTAGTTTTAAAAGTTGGTCAATGTCAAGGTCAAAATGAGGACAGGTGATGTTGGTGTATTGATAGTGCTCATGGATACCATCAATGTAAGTATCAAAGCTTTGCAACAATTGATTCAGACAAACCGTGTCATTTTGGGATAACCATTGAAGACTTTGAACCTTCTGTCAAAATAAGGTCAACGTGAAGGTCAAAATGAGGTCAGGTGATGTGAATGTTCTCAACATCCATGCAAGTATCACAGATTTGTAGCACGGCATATTGATGATTTATGTACGGCTATCTAGGGTAAGCCTCGTATGGACAGACGGGCAGACGGAATAACTGACAGGCTAATTGTTATACGCCTCTTAGAGGCATCAGTAGATGAAAACAATGACAAGAAAATCATCCTGCTGATCCTGGTAGTGTTTATGATTACAATAATGATTATGATGAGGCTGCTGCTAGTGCTGTTGATGATGATGATAACAATGATATGATGAACAAGATGATGAAGTCAATAAATCATGACAATGATAATGGCAATGATGATTATATTCATTATCATGATGATGATAATTATGGTAAAATCCATGATGAATTATACCAAAAGTGATGATGATAATTATAATGCAAATGATGATGATGATTATTATTATAATTTTACTTACTTTTATAAGCAGTAAAAAACTAATAAATTTCTGTATGCAAAACAATTAATTAATTGTTTGAAAAATTGTTATATTGCCAAAGAAATTAATATGAAATACATTTCATCTACTTTAATATTTTGAATTTAATTTAATTTTAATGTTTTTATTGAAATAACATGATTGCAAAACATTATTTAAAATCTGAAGTATATGTACACAATAACATGCTATGTTCCTTTATATCTCAAATCAATTGAAATCGGAAGAATATTGCTTTTCATCTATAATTTAGCAAAAGATGTAGTCAACGAATAGCCACGCAAATTAAAAGCCTGCGTGGTGTAGTGGAAGACTCTTAGGTTTTGCTTCTACTGAGGTCTGGGCTTTGATCCCCAAGGCAGGCACAATATTTCATTTTGTACTATATATTTTTCAATGTTGTTGTAATTATTTAAACCAATATTACAGTTTTGTATGTAAATTAGATAAATGACATTTTCACAATAATAAATTAAAATATTGAACTCCTATTACAATGATGAAGTTTATTACATTTTTTTAAATCTTTCAATGGAAATGTATTCAGATATGCTAAATGAGTAGGCAATCTATCAAAACAAGTCAATATGTCAATCATGTTACACCATTTCCTGATTTTAATTACGTAAAACACATACAGGGACAATTAAAGTAATGAAATAAGCAATATCATAGTTATCATGAACCTTAATCCAAACAATGGCATCATTGAGGTTTTCGACCATGGTACAATGTCAACCTGTCATGTACTTAAAAATTGACTTAATAATTAATGATTTATTTAATTATATTTAAATGCTTAAAATTTGATTGTTTATTGAGCATAACTTTATGATGACTATGTAATTATGCTTCAATGTTCAGTCTCTTAACAATCAAAATTGCTTCCTTCATTATATTGAGCTCAACAAAAGAATATACCAAATATGGTGCTCTTACTTTGTTTTTATATGTCATAGCTTACATAATGATTTATTGAAATATGCTTATTTTAAAGCGGGTATATACGATTTTGTCAAATATTTATGAATTTATAAAAACTGTGTAAAAAACTTATTATTTATATATTTCAATATAAATTAAAATAAAAGTTAAAAAGAACATGTTTCGAAAAATGCGAAATAAGCCAGATATTTAATTCTGAAATTGAAAACGGCTGTACAGCCGAATTTGCCAGCATGTATACCATACATGTACGATGTGAATCTAAACTTAGTTTAACGGTTTATTTGAATTCCTGCAACGATGTCTATTCATACGACACACGAACACTTACTCCGATCCCAATACAAAGACGAATGCTTCGGTCATTGTAGGAAAATATGTACGTCACTATCGGCTCGGGGCGCTAATTTGTCTTTGCTGCATTTTATGAAATTCGGCTTTAATGTATAATTTTTCTTGCCTATTTTGTGTTATTGTAACATATTTTATCAATATATTACAATTAAACACATATAAAAAAAATCGTATATACCCGCTTTAATTGAATTATTGCAATTTAATGATATCAATCAAAAGACAGACTATCCTACCAAAGTGACTTGCATAGAGACTAAATGCTAGATCAAAGACATTGAATAAATAAATGAGCCTTTGTGAAAACGGGGTTTAATGCAAGTGTGTAAAGTGTCATCCAGTATTAGCCTGTGCAGTCTGCACAGGCTAGTCAGGACTACACTTTCCGCTTTTGCTAGAAGAGACTTTCTTAAAATGGAAAAATATCTAAAAAATATCATCCCTGATTAGCCTGTGCAGACTGCACAAGCTAATCTGAGGGGACACCATGCACATGCATTAAACCCCCTTTTCATGGAGCTTAGGCTCAAATATATAAATAAGTAAATCAATCAATAAATCAATCAATTTAAAAGTAAGCTACAAATAATATATCCAGGATAGGTTTACTTTCTTTTTCTTTTTGTCATGGAAAACTGTTTAAAACAATGTACAAAAGGATTTTTATATTTCATTTTTTCATTTCTTTCTACCTTCACAATAAGCATTCAAAACATTTAGAATGATGCTCAATATTTTATGATATAGATAAGTATATTTTATTGATCGGTCCCGTATGTTCAATAGAGAACAATGGAGTTAATCAATGTGTTTTCTATCAAGCAGACAATACCCGACTTCACTAGCGTTCTGGGAAAAAGCAATTGATCACTGAATCTGTATTAATAAGTGTATTACAAGAATGAACAATTGATCACTGAATCTGTATTAATAAGTATATTACAAGATGAACAATTGATCACTGAATCTGTATTAATAAGTATATTACAAGATGAACTAAAGCAATTGATCACTGAATCTGTATTAATAAGTATATTACAAGATGAACAATTGATCACTGAATCTGTATTAATAAGTATATTACAAGATGAACTAAAGCAATTGGTCACTGAATCTGTATTAATAAGTATATTACAAGATGAACTAAAGCAATTGATCACGGAATCTGTATTAATAAGTATATCACAAGATGAACTAAAGCAATTGATCACTGAATCTGTATTAATAAGTGTATTACAAGATGAACTAAAGCAATTGATCACTGAATCTGTATTAATAAGTATATTACAAGATGAACTAAAGCAATTGATCACTGAATCTGTATTAATAAGTATATTACAAGATGAACTAAAGCAATTGATCACTGAATCTGTATTAATAAGTATATCACAAGATGAACTTGCCAATTGGCTAGCAATGAAGACGACTGTCTTCAGTGATTTACTGAAAATAAATCATAATTGGCTAAGAACTATCCTGTTTTTTTAAGTCTTTTTAAACAGATCGCTTTTGATTTATGATGGTTTATGAAACTGAAAGATATCTGGTTGACTTTAAAAGGGGCAATTCTTTTAAACATGAGGCAAAAATGTTCGTGAGAAAATTTTGACAATTAACACTGTTTTCAATTTACAATTACTCATCTCCAAGTGGTGGACATGAAGTGAAATCCTGACTTAAGAACAAAAATCAAGGAGACTCTTTTAAAGAATTAGCTTTACAAAGAGGGATACTAAATCACCAATTGAAGTCAAGTAATTTTCTTGATATGTTTGTATTCCCAATAAAGACGTTTATTATTTGGAAACACAAATTCTAATGTTGTACATTATACTGATCATGTAATTTATATGAGTAAAAACCGGGCAAGAATATCTCTCATAGAAAAATAATCATTTAGTCTCCCTCTAAAATGGTTAAATACAAACTGTTCATATGCTCACTTGCCAAATCAAGCAGAATGATTCAAAGTAATAAAATATATGTTTATATTTCAGAATCACAACAAAATATTACAACAATATTGAACAACAATTTTTTTTTAAATGAAAATGCTATGTTCTTCCAGGTAAAATATCAAAACATACATAGAACAGTGATTTCAATAAGTTAGAATCAATGATTATATTTTACTTTCACAGATGTCAAAGAGCCTGCATGTGCCTAAATAAATACAGTGCTTAAACATGTAAATGTCTCAATCAATGTATGTGCTTATGTATTGTTTAAATGTGTACATGTTTGAATTCTAATAATACAATCATATCTACTTACCAAATACAATAATGAATCCAACAAGAACTGTAAAATTTTAAAGAACATACAAGTCAACTATTGTCCATAAGAGGTCATATGATACTCTCTCATATAATATCAATTAGAACTGATTACTAAAATTATCAAAACCAAAACAATGAAAATGCATGTCCATCCGAAAAGTACATTTTCATGTATTGTATGCCTTTTTCCACTCCACTGCCATAGCAAAAAAACTCGTCATAATCCTGCCCCCAGTACAGATTAGCTGTCAATCAACGGTCACATGACTCACCATGCTTTAAACCGATTGGCTGACAGCTGGTTGGTAGTATTCAGTGGTAGTAAATATTGGAAAAGAATCCGAAGCAAGTGAACAGGCGTGTGTGAGTGTATCCTAGCTATCAGATGGTAGTAAAAAGTTATCTTTACAATCGCTAGCAATTGTAGTTGGCTGCTATTAAAGAGGGCTTCTAACAGTCAAGAAAGGGGATTTAAACCAAGTGTAACATGGGAATTGTAATGAAACATGATAGACGTTTATTGCAGCTATTATAATGTCTAAATATTGTTGACAATATTTTTTTTAAATATTCATGAGGAAGGCATGAGCATATGATTTAAGTTGTGAAACATATGGTGTATTATTAACAATGTACAATTAAGTAAAAGAAATACATATAAAAACAAACAATAAAATATTTCAGACACACAAATGTAAAACACAAGATTATGCTCTGGCAAAGTTAAGTTGCTATAAAGCAAACAGTTTCGTTGACAACGATCTGTTTGCTTTATTGCAACATAACTTGGCCCGAGCATAATGTTGTTTTGTGCAGGTAAAACATGATAACCTATTTATTGAAGCTCAATTGCATTTAAAGCTTACCGTTCATTGACACACTTTCAAGTCTGATTCTTGGGTAGAAACCCTTCTATGTTTCCTTGTAATTTTTTCTACCAATTCTTTATTTTAAATCCGGAAGTTTAGATTATCTTATTACAATAAGTATGCGATGAAATTCACTATTTAGATATGAAACCATATGCCAGAGCTTTTCCCCAGACTCCTTTAAATCCGTAAAACTGCATTTGCAGTAACTTCTTAGACCAAGCATCAATTGACTTTTATGGCCTTTTATCTCTGAACCAAATAAAAGAAATTACTGACACTCCAGAACTTAAAAAGAAGGACACCAACTCTTCTCTTGCCCAGTGTCCAGAGAACGCCTTTGTTTTGACTTGGTCAAGTGTGGAGCGTCATGGGCAAAGGGTGCACATTTGATTGACAACCAATTAATTAAGTAAAATATTAAGAGCGCTATTGAGAAATTTCACGCCATGTCCAAGACCAGAGTCCTGATATTGTTCTGCATTTCCACCAGTATGCATGTCTGCATGCACCAGAAGAAACTCATGAACATTTCTGGATCTCCAATCATGCCTGCCGGTCCCAATGGGTTTTATTGCGTATCAATATTTGGCTCTTCAATGGACGTTTGGGGGAGGTTTTATGGGTGCTGTCAATATAGTGTAATTACTTGCCCCTAAATGGACGTGACTTGATTAAAAACTGGACCCACGCTTTCTCTGGACCACTGGTCAGTGCCGGACGTTTTCTACATCGGACATGAATCAAGGGAGAAGTCTTGGCTATTCAGAATGTGACCCAACATCAAAGCTCAGTCTTATAACTCCTTCATATTTATTTGAAATGCATAAGATATTATCAATTATACAAAAAACTACTTCTAATAAAGCTAAAAATTTGGATTTAACTTAAGAATACTCCATTTTTTTAAAATGAATTATTAAATTATTAAATAATGAATCACTTCCATTTAAATCTTCATGCAAGTGTTCTTGGCAATGGAAATCATTAATGGAAATTTACACACAATATTACTATTTATTCTGAGTTAATATACAATTAAATGCGTGCTAAAGAGAGTGAAATGCCAATATCACAAATGCCTCAGATTTCAATAAAAGGACATCTTAAATAAACAGAAATCTGATACAATAATTTGCAGGTACTATTAATTATATCATGCATTATAATCCATTTTAATGAAAATTAATTTTAACACTGTATAGAATAAAGCTTGAAAATAATTCTTTGAAGTAACTGGCAATAACAGAAGTGTCTCTTTACGTGGGCCTAAATGGAACACTTGACCGCCCATATTCAAAATATTTCACCGTCATGTCATGTTCTACATAGGACCAATACTAAATGCAGAAAACATGTTTTTTGACAAGCACAATAGCAGCCATCCAGCCATCATACTTTCAAATGTAGTTTTGTTATCCTCTTTAGAGTCCATAATGAATCAATTTGTGTCAAAAGATTTTCTTTGGGTTTATTAAAATCTAATTATTGCAAGTGGTACCACCGTACTGGGGATTAGTAAATTTCAATGAATTTTGATTTCGTATAAATGACAAAATAATGTGATTAAAGTGTGACGCTGCTGGACAGCTATTAAACATGCACAGTACATTCCCCATTACGTGGTGACCCAAAATTGATTTTCCTACAGAAATCAACATGAAACAGTAGCGATTTGAAAATTTGAATTGCATATGGGAACATCTTAAATATTGCCTCAGTGCAAATTTTTAAGTCAATTGCAATTTGATAAATCCTGAAGCATTATAATAAAGATAGTTTTAAAGTAATACAAAAATAATATTATCATCTGACAATTGAACACACATTTTGCACAATAAAGTTTGTTAGGTCTAAAACAATTTAGACAGCTGGCAAATGTTCTAATGGTTAGTGAATACAAATGCGTCCTATTTTGTGGTGATACTCAGTTTGACCATATCTTTTCCTCATACTCTTGCATTTATTGAGCAACTTGTAATTGTACTGTTTTGACCATGTCGTAGAATTCTTAATGTCCATAACAGTCAATTAGCTCACAGTAATGTTTCTGTTTTGGCCATGTCTCTATTAATTGTCCATTGCAATCAATGAGCTACCTACAATCATACTGTAGGCCCATGATTTTTTTAATGTCCATTTAAATCAATTTTACACCAGTCCTGTAAGGATGAAGTTTTGGCCATGTCTCTTCTTAATGTCCATTGTAATCCAATTTAAACATGTAATTTTACGATTTTGGCCATGTCTCTTTTTTGAAGACCATAGCAATTAATATGCATCATGCAAAGCTACTATATTGACCATGTCTTAATTCAGAGTGTTCATAGCAAATGAGCTACTGTAATTGAACTGTTTGGTGATGATGCTTCTTCATGTCTATAAACAATGAGTAATCATGAACTTGTATTGATACTATTTGGCCATGTCTCTTCTGAATCACTATTGAGCGAATTTTCGTTTTAGTTATGATATTTGTGAGGAAACAGTATTACTGAACATTTACCATGCTCTAAAATAGCCATTAAATACATCTTTGGACGATTTAAAAACCTGAAAATTATAAAGCGTTGCAACGCGAAACGAATTAATAATTTGGAGAGTTCTGTTGTTGTCGTTATATTTTGTGAAACTACGAGGATTGGTTATATAAAGTACAAAATGCGTCCAATTTGTATTTGGCAGGATGGCCGAGAGGTCTAAATGGGAGACTTTTTACTCCAGGACTCCAGGGGTCAGTGGTTCGAGCCCTGCTGAGAGTTACCTTTTTTTCTTTTTTAAATTTTATTCTTGATTTTTTACTGTAGAATTTCAGATCCAATGTTTACATTTATCAATATAAAGCATGTAATGATATACTTCAAAAAATGCCAAAATCTGTGAAAAGGCCCCTTTAATGTTGATTGCATACCAATAAGCAACAAGGACTCATGCTATTATGGAAATACTTCATGACTGCACAGGTATTCAATCATCACCAGACAATTCCATGTCTTCAACATAACCATAGCAATATTCAAGCGTTCACGGTGACTTTCAACTATCGTCTTGAAAGCAAACAAACATTTGTAATAAGCCAACTGCAATCATCAAATAAATGGCTAATAGGCAATTAATGTTATTATTACTGACAATTGTTCCAGTTTTTACTTGTTCCATATAGACTTATCTTCAAAGTGTTAGTGCAATTTAAAGGTGCAATAACATCCTTGCTGGAAACACTTTTTATTAGTTTTTTCAAAAAGCACTTCCCTATTGACAAAGTGCATGGGATATATGCCTGCCACAATGAAAACAGGCCTGAAAACTCTGCTATCAAAGAAGCTTCGTCCCAGGAGAAAAAGAAGATGTAAAAAGTATCATTATAATTGGCGGCATGCTGAGGATATCATGGTGAATATTGTATGAGATAATCATCAGCGCAGATAACCTGGGGAGGGGAAGAAGAGTTTGAACATGTAACATGCTGGCTTCAGATTATATTAGACGATGATGAAAATGATTCTGATTTTCTATTTTGATTACAAAATGGCAGCTTTAATACACCAATAAACATAGAACTTTGATGCAATATAAACAAGAAACATTGAATTGATACACGGATTTTTCCTGTCCTGGATGGCATCATGTAAAGTTATTGTCCATCAAAGTAGGACAATAGAATCTGTTGCACTCAACTATACTAAATCTTTGCCTTTCAGTAGTGTGTTCATGCTACATGGTGCTGTTTGAAAGCAGCTCTTTCAGTGACAAAGACTTCTAAAATCCTTTTTGAATAGTTTTTTCAGAACATGCATTATAGGTTATACATGTTTTATGAAAAAACGATTCAAAGAGATTAAACAATGCCTGAACTTGTATGACCTTGACAAGCTGACTAAGGGCCAGGCTTGCAAGGTATTGTAAAGTGGCTTGCAAGGTATTGTTTACAAAAACAGACCTAACCATTTCAAAATGATCCCACATAATCAAGAAGTAGATATCAAAACTTAGGTTACACTTTTATAATGGTTGTCTTCAACTGTAAGGTGAATTTATAAGGTTTCTGAACCACAACAAAAACAGGTAAGCAACCCATTTTATTTTAGGCTATAACTTCAGTCAGGGGGTGATACTTGATAAATCATGTGATAGTAAAGAACGTGACGTCCATGCCGAGACAGGTATTTTTTGCTGTTTTATACCCTTACTTACTTGTATTAATTTGTTAATAGCCAAAAATGTCAAGCCATTTAACCAAGAAAGTTACTACACTGTAACTCCAATATAACGCGGATGACGGGGTCCAAGCCACGCAACAGCGTTATAAATGGACAGCGTTATAAGTTTTGAGCTTATTTATTTAAGAGGGCTATAAAAACAGGTAAAGTATAGCCTATAATATAGGTCCTGTTTATTGTCATGCTGTGTTGTCATCCGCAAATACATGCATATAAACCCAATCGAACGATAACAGTATACATACCGCTTTTCTAATGTGCACATTTATCCGATAATCCAATATAATTACAACATCACTTACGAAAAAATAATGTTTAACATTTATGACAAGAAAAATGATTACGAATTTGGTAAACAAATTCATATGCCTACGCCATTTTTCAGAAAAATTAGTACAGTGCATTATAGGACACAGCTTTCATTGGATGAGCGAATTTAAATTTAGATTGAATGCAATACGATACATGTACAAAGAAATATTTTATTGTGTCATACGCAGCATGTAAAAAACGTGCTTTCCGTGGACTTTCTGATAACGGGCACAAATTTAAGTGCATCTCTGTTAACCATTACACTGCGTTAGCATGTAAATAAAATGCAGGATTTTTTAATTTCTTTTTCGTAAAGGTACTGAAACATTAAACACACACACAGATCTTTTTATTTATCAAGCATGTGTAGCATATAATAAACGATAACACACTTCACAGGCATAGTTTATACAATGAAATACAATACACGATAAATACAAAACATAAACAGGTAATTGTTTTAAATAACTTTAATTTGATAATTATTCCGCTTGCACTTGCCTTATTGAAATTAGCGCACTGAACCGCTCTGATAGGGAATACATGTAATAAACACGGACTCACGAGTTTTCACACCTTTATTGACATTGCACAACAGATTAACACCAATTAGCTGTCGAGTGTTGTTTAACCTCTAATCGATTAAAATCAGTTAAACGGACGGATAAAGCAATCAAGCTGTGATCGCCGGCTTCTTTGAATTTTCTGAAAATACATGAAGTTGCATAACAAGGATTTGAATCATCAAAATTGGAAGGTTGGAGAAAAAACGGGATCCAAGAACCCCCCGCGTTATATTGGACACAGCGTTATAACGGACCGCACTATATTGGAGTTACAGTGTAGCCCTTATTTCATATTGATATTTGCTCTATATCTCCACTAAATCACTACAAAAGGTTTTAGATGGATGACCTAATAACAGCTCCAGGAAATTTGCAGCAAGTAAAGTAGAGATATAAAGCAAATTTCAATCTGAAACTAACACTACTGTGATTACTTTAAGTTGTCGGACAATCTTAGTTTTTGGACACCGCCTTTTAAGCAAAAAAAAACGTGACTCTTAATTTTCGGACATATGGGTTTTTGTCCATAATTAATGTCTCTAAATTTTCGGACAGTATATTTTACATTGCGTCTCAACAGACTTCAGCCCTGTTTTCCCTGATCTTGTGACACTTCGAGCATGGATTTTTACAACTGGATTAAGGGCGATGGACCATTACATTTGCGCAATAGGGTAAATAGCTATGTATACCAGTAGAAAACAATGGATCAGCCTAACAGCATTTGAAACAGTTTCGTCCTATTACGGAAGCAGATTGTTTTGTCTTTACTTTTTGGTTCTATCATTTCAGGCAAAATTAAGCAAAGCTGTGAAATTGTTTTTATTTCAAAGCAGAAAAAGAAGAGTAAATCACAAAACGATTATTGTACATTGATTTATTGCTTGTATTTCAATATACAGTAGACTCTGCCAATACCGGACTCTCCGAATACCCAAACTCTCCCGATTCCAAACGGTTGGGCCAGTCCCTTATTTTTCCCTTCTATTTCTTTGTTTAAAAATGTTGAATAAACCGAACTCTCTCAAAACCGGAAACTGAACGAATATCTCCTTGAATTTCGTCGTTTTCAACGTAAAATACATTGAGTACACCGGACGGTCCAAATTCTCAGGACGCCCGAGGCATGTAAATTACAATACCTAGTCAACACGGCGCGTGCGGTGGCACACATTTCGCTTGCATAATTATCAATAATCGGATTAAACATACCGTAAAGGTGTCAAGTATTTTCCGCGGTATTGAAGTCCGATTAAATAATGTTAAACAAACTGTGAATGTCTATTATAGGCGTGCGGTAACACCACAAAGTGATTGATGCGATCATTTTTATAAGCTTATGATAAACAATTTAATTACAAAATTAATGCATGCCGTTGCGATGATCACTTTCTTGTGATCTTTTCAGGAAGTTTAAAAGATCTTATAGCCATGTTTTAATCGCTTAAATAGTTGTGTGTTTGTTTGTCAGATAAAGCTGTGAGAAATATGACCGTTCAGTATCCATCCATCTGTCTGCAAATTCATTCATTGCCAAGTCGGTATGGAATGTTTTTTGCTGTAAATCGAATAACAGCACAATTTTTAATAATACGTTAAACACAAGCATTACATGAGAACAGTTATCACATGGTACATGTAAATGCATATGGTTTGTTTTATTCTTATATGATTTTGTACACAATGCATACGATGTATATTTCGGCAATATGCATACTCTTGGTAAACCGAAACTCTCCGGTCCCCAGACCGTCCGGTTTACAGCGAGTCTACTGTAATTATAATTTTGGAAACCAAAATTGTTGTCTCTAAATTTTCGGACAAGTGTTATTTTTGAGTATGTTTTTAATCTAAATTTTCAGATACGAAAACAAACAATTATTTTTAAGTGTCACAAAACTGAGAGGTATTACGGTTATCGCTTTCTTACTGATAGGGCTGGAAAGTGAGCAACACTTACAAATTACACAAAAGTGATAAAGGGCTGCTCTAAGGATTTTGAGTTGGTAACCCAGGGAAACAGGTTAATGAACGTCGTGAATTTATTCATGAACTTCAAGAATTTACTTCATGAACTTCAAGGATTTACTTCATGAACCAGTTCATGAATGGACAAAATATTAACACATAAGTATTCATGAACTCCAAGTTCATGAACTTGAAACAGGTTTGTGAACTGAATGAATGTATTCATGAACTTATGGCATGAACTTCATGAACCAGTTCAAGATTGAACAAAATATTCATGAAAAACACAAATATTCATGAACTCCAAGTTCATGAACTTGAAACAGGTTCACAAATTTCATGTATTTATTCATTAACTTAATAAACTTCATGAACTGGTTCATGAACAGAATATTGCTGTTTTTACAAAGGAAGAATATTGTGTGCACAGGAAGTTGAAACGAAAGCAAACTGAATGAAGCCACATGGTTTATGTTGTTTGGAAATGTAAGTCTTTAATAAATTAGAGGCTAAACTGATCAGCCATTGCCCCTGCGAAATGTTGTTCTGCAGTTCATGAATAATTCGTGAACAGTTCATGAACTGTTCATGAACTGAGTTCATATATTGTTCATGAATACTTCGTGAACAGAAAATGAGCCACGTCTGTGAAAAGTTCTTGAAATTTTAGTTCATGAACTGTTCATCAACACTAATGGCATGAAGTGTTCATGAAATATTCTTGAAACCTAATGGCATGAAGTGTTCATGAACTATTCTTGAACCATTATGGCATGAAGTGTTCATGAACTATTCTTGAACCCGTGTGGCATGAAGTGTTCATGAACTATTCTTGAACCATTATGACATGAAATGTTCATGAACTATTCATGAACATCAATGGCATGAAGTGTTCTTGAACAGTTCATGAACAACACAATTCTTGAAAAATTCTTCAGGGTTTTGCTGTTCACGAACAGTTCATGAACATTTTCCTTCTATTTTTCAATGGCTCATTTTCTGTTCACGAACTGTAAGTGAATAGTTCATGAACCATAGTTCTTCAAGAGTTCATGAACTGAGGTGGCATGAAGTGTTCATGAACTTTTCATGAACAAGAATTTGTCAATTTATACAAAGGTTATCATGTGTTACTAAAGCTCAACAAACAGGTCAGGGTAAGAAGAAACAAGTCTTGTATTAGCACTTAACATATTGATAGCAACATATAACAAAAATTTAAATATAACACTAATAACTGAGATACAAATGGTTTGATAATACTCTTTAAATTTCATAATACAACTTTGCACTATATGTTCATTAATAATTTATGTATTGAAAAGATTATGAATAGTCTCATTTTCAGTTCAAGAATCATTTACTAATCAATGGTTTCCCTGAAATGGTTACACTTACAGTGCCAAAGAACTCGAAATGGAACCAATGGCTGATCAGTTCAGCCGGTAATTTATTAAAGACTTACATTTTCAAATATAACATAAACCATGTGCCTTCCGTTTCAACTTCCTGTGCACACAATATTCTTTCTTTGTAAAAACAGCAATGCAATGTACATTGAGTTCTTGATGGTTACAATACACTAAATGATCGCTTCATGTAGGGCTGTACTCTCTAAAAAAATATCATAGTTGACAGGAAGGCATGTTTTACACTTTTTACCATTATTCGGGTGTTATCTTGCGGAGATAATGGTAGGGCATGAATAGGTGTTCACTACTGAATCCCTGAAATATGATACACTTGAAGACTATAGTAAACCATTGCACTAGAAAAGGTTACATTCCACTAAGAAACGGCCGAAAAAAAAAGTTGCAAAAACAGTCGATTTTGATTTGTGTCACGTTCTTTCTTGCATTGTACATGACATATCTTTTTTATTGCATAAATCGATTCCGCTTAGAATGGCCTTTAAGAAAAGGTATGGTTATGGGGGTCTCTATGTGCAAAATGTTGCATTTATTTTCGCTCAAAGTTGTCGCTTTTACATTGAATTATATAGGGAAACTATTTAGTGTATTATGACCTAAACGCAAAACCAGGCCTAGTCACAAAGGAGCTGTATTTACAGAAAACCATCATTTTTTTAGTGAGATATGACGCGTTTTGGCAAATTTCACGGAATAAATGCGTTTGTTTCACGAATTTAAGGAGCATCGTGAGTTTTTAAGAAAGAAATACGTTTTCAGAGGAAAATAAGAAAAAAAACGTACAAAAACTCGTCTTGAGCATCTCAAATCGCAACAATTTGTGCTGAAAGAGCTCATGAACACGTTTTAATGGTTGTTTACTTATTTTTCTACATAGCTTGTAACAATATTCCAGTATTTTGACCGATTGTAATTATTTAGGGTAATCGTTTTACGCCTGAACGCCCGTTATAAATCAAAGCTCCGAACGCGAAAGCCACGTGGCTTATCAGGCGTTATAATAAAATGCATTTTCAAGCATTTCTACGTGAAAGATCGGTCTGAAAATTGGCATGCACATAGAAAATAGGTTTATAAGTATCAAGAAGTGCTAATTTTTTGCGATGTTAACAGTAAACGTTGTCTTATAGGTTACAATACACTAAATGATCGCTTCATGTAGGGCTGTACTCTCTAAAAAAATATCATAGTTGACAGGAAGGCATGTTTTACACTTTTTACCATTATTCGGGTATTATCTTGCGGAGATAATGGTAGGGCATGAATAGGTGTTCACTACTGAATCCCTGAAATATGATACACTTGAAGACTATAGTAAACCATTGCACTAGAAAAGGTTACATTCCACTAAGAAACGGCCGAAAAAAAAAGTTGCAAAAACAGTCGATTTTGATTTGTGTCCCGTTCTTTCTTGCATTGTACATGACATATCTTTTTTATTGCATAAATCGATTCCGCTTAGAATGGCCTTTAAGAAAAGGTATGGTTATGGGGGTCTCTATGTGCAAAATGTTGCATTTATTTTCGCTCAAAGTTGTCGCTTTTACATTGAATTATATAGGGAAACTATTTAGTGTATTATGACCTGATATCATCTTAAACTGTTCTTGAAATAAGATGTCCTTAAAACGTTCTTAAACTTGTCTTTTAAGTCTTCCAAGAACAATGACAGATCCTTTTAAGAACATATTGGATTCTTAAAAAGTCCATTATACGTTCAAAAACATTGTGTAGACCTGTTTAAGAACATCAGAAGGAAACATGTTGTCCAAAAAAGTTCTTAAAGTGTTCAAGAATAGTTTAAGAATAATTCAAGAACAGGAAAGGTCCTTAAAAAGTTATTGAAGTGTTCCTGAAGGCAGTTCTTGAACAGTTCTTGTACAAATGTTCTTAAAATTCTCTAGAACAGGTCAAGAACTCTAACTTACAGCGGTGAAAGTACTATGCATATTCATACTAACTTCACAGGTTTCACAAATCTACAAGATTTGTATGCTAGACATTTCAATATTACTTTCAAAAATATGTATGAAACATCTAGCACAAAGGAATTCATGAATTATTCATGATGGATCCTTAAAGTCTGTCTCAGAAAAGTCATTAGAAATACTTGTGCAAGAAATGTTCATCACTAAGTATTTATGGTTAGATGAAGAACTGTTCATGAACTTTGAAGTGTTCAACAAAAATTCATAAACAGTTCATGAACATGTCTTAAGAACAGTTCATGTCCAAAAGTTCATGAACCAAGCTCAGAAACTTTTTCAGAACCGTTCATGAACAGTTCTTGATTGGCTTGAAGTGTTCATGAAATCATGAACAACATTTCGCCGGGGTGGTTCCATTTCAATTTCTTTGGCACTGTGTTCACTTATGTTTCCCAATTTTTGCTACATTGTATCACTCTTTCCTCTGCTTTATGAATGTTTTTGTCATCAAAAGAATCAGAAGCATAACCAATCATTTCATACTCATTAACTGTTCACCAACAAGCCGATGAAGTGTCAGCAATTCTAATGATTTTATTACAATGTTGAACTTTATCTTTAAGTTCTTTCAGTTTACCAGGAATATTGCTCCTGTAGATTTTAATGACTGTTAAATCATCTAAAGTACATAACTTTGTTGTGTTATTCTTCGTCTTCATCTTTTAAATGAAGATCCTCATAACATACAATGTTTATGAAAATATTAAACTGGAAATAAAATAATATTTTTTTTGTAATTATCATATTTCCATTGTTTGTCCTGTAAAAATATTTCTCACCTTGTCTTTTAACAGTTAAAATATTTATCTTTGTGAAACCTGTTCATGAAAAAAATCATAAAGTTCATGAACATTTTTGTTTCAGAGTTCATGAATTTATTCATAAATATGTTTATGAAATCTAAAAGTTCATGAAACATAAATTTTGCTTTTCATGAAAATCTTGTTCATGAATTGATTCATGAATATTTTCACAAACCTTTTTATTTCAGAGTTCATGAATTTTTTCATGAATTCTAAAAGTTTGTGAAACATAAATTTTGCTTTTCATGAATACCTTGTTCATGAATTGAATCATGAATACATTCATGAAGTTCATGAACATGTTTCCGCAGGTTTAAAGCAGCAGGATATGTTTCAAGGTAGAGGAGATTTTAAATGATAGAATTTCCAACTGACTGCGTTTATATCTCGTCTCCACTCTTGTCTAGAAAATACCACCATGTGAAACATGAGTATTGTTGTGGAAAGCTTAAACTGTGGCTTAATTTTAACAGATAATCAATGTTTGCATACATTTACATAGCAATTTGATACATACAAAAAAAACATTGCTTGAAGACAAATCTAACAACCAGCACCACTGTGGTAGTTAGTAATTTAGCTATTAGCACAAAATAGAAATTTAATGGGACACCCAAGAATTGATGCCATGCTGTTTGGGGTGGGCTTGTGTTCTAAATTTGTTTGATTGAAATATTTTAAATTTGCACTTGATGTAAATCAAGTCTTAATGAAAACATGTGAAACAAGAAAACATTTGGGACAGAAAATAACACTTGAAGTAAAGTAGCATTTCAGAAAAAATGACTTAATACATTCATTTGCATTTTGTTCCTTTGTGTATAATTTTGTGTTACGGGGTATTTCAGAATATTTATTTATAATGATGCTTAATAGGAACTTCAAATGGGGCAGGTGGGTTGACTCCTGTAACATCTTCGTTTTTTTAATTCAGCATGCTATTAGATTTCACATCTGATTGTGTGCTATGCAAGGTTATAATCTTTATTCACTAGTGAATTACAGTAAGAGTTTCTTATTCCTAAAACTGTATCATTATGTACTTATGTTTTTGAACATTTTCACTTAATAGGATCATGTGGAACTCTTTTTTGAAACTAATGACACTGAGTAAATTCTGGACCATTCCGTGTACATAGATTTACAAATCTTTAATATAAAGATGGAATATTGTTTTAAGATGGTGAATCAAATTGTTCAAATAAGAAATTTAAGCATTCTTAAATGTGTCTTGTTCTGAGAAAACTGGGCATAATGCATGTGCGTAAAGTGTCGTGCCAGATTAGCCTGTGCAGTCTGCACAGGCTAATCAGGGACGACACTTTCAGCTTAAACAAGATTTTCGGTAAAAAGGGACTTCCTTCAAACGAAAAATACCATTAAAGCGAAAAGTGTCGTCCCTGATTAGACTGTGCAGACTGCACAGGCTAATCTGGGACGACACTTAACGCACATGCATTATGCCCAATTTTCACAGAACAAGACACAAATAAACTTAAGAAGCTCCGAATGTCCACAATATTGATGAGGGCAGTGACACAGACTTGCAACCTTGACAATTACATCCTGTCAAGTGGTCCCGTGTCAATATCCAATCAAGTGTAGACCAAAACCTGCAATTACAGCTGCGAGACCTTTCAAACCTCCCTATGATGGCCCCTAATTTTGTAAAAATGTAACATATTTGAACCTTTGACCACATGCTTCCTGCCTCTCTTATAATTACAATGATTTCAATCAAATCTTAAATCATTTGCTGTTTTCATTAAGTCCCACCATGGAACTGTTCATCATCCTAGTTGGATTGAAATTAAACTCAATGTGATAATTATTGCTGCTGATTGTGAACATTAAATGCAAATAGTAACAAACCAAGGAGATAACATAGTGTCCTAATGGGTTTGTCTTGTAATTATAATAAAATGTTTTTTGTTAGTAGTTTAGTTCATAGTGCTGAAAACCAGGTTTTGCAAATGGAAGATTTTACTTTTGATTGCAACTTCAAAGGTGTTAATGGAGGTATGTGTGTCCTAGAATTTGTTGGAAAATAATTTGTATGCAATGACAAAATTGACAGTCATATTAGATGACAGCAATTAAATGTTCTATTTGATAATTTTACATCAGTAATCACAAGTCTATTCTATACCAGTTAATAATATGAAGATAATTTAATGAAAGGATTATTTGATTTAGTACATATTTTTCCACACAAGATGGTTATAAAATGTTGAAGATGATGACTTTAAACAACAAAACATCTCTGACAATTTGTTCTGAAACGCTTTACACATAAGTATTTTTTCTTGGCTTGAAAAAAGCAAATATTGCTTAATTATTATAAGCCAAAATGACCAACACAAAATACCAATGAAATTTGTAGGTGTTACATTAATGCCAATGACAGGAAGAAAACAATTGATGCAGTTTATAGCCAAGTCCATCGTTTGCCAGTGTCCGCTGTCAGTTATGATATATAATCATGGCCACAAGTCATGGACCAATCCATATGAAATCAAAGAGCATCAAGTCTTGAGAGGGCTTCTCCTACCATGGCAGCATGCAAGCCGACAATAATTGTTTCTTGGAAACTGCTCTGATGGGGTAGAGTTACTGGGCATATTGCAGAATTAAGTGGGTCCACACTCAATATTTGGCAGTAAAATGGAAACGATGAATTAATAAAGACATTTAAATAGTGCCATAAACTGCTGCATGTCAAAGTGTGTACATAACTTATCAATCATTATAATGGATACCATGATAGAACACTATGCCCAGGCATGATCCACCAAGAACATGAAGGCACTAATAAAAAGAATGCCATAGGCCCTTTGTCGATTACCTGAGACTTTCTGAGCAAGCTAATACAGATTGGAAAAAAAACTTTAGAAGGTTCAAACGGTTTGACTTTAACAATTTAGGCAAACAATTTCTGGTGGCCATTTTTTCAACAAACTGCAACCATTTTTAAACAAGGCAAAGACATTTAAACAAGTAACCCTAAGTTTTAACACCATGGGCCTGATTTGAACAAACTTGGTAGAAGACCATCATACGATGTAACATGACAAATACCAAACCTTGGGGGGTCTTGGGGTTTCATAGGAGAAGATTTTTAAGTGTACAGGGGCACTTTTTTAACAAACTTAGTAGAGGACCAGCATACAGAGTAACAAATACCAAATCACTTGGCCTTGTGGTTCCAGACAAAGTTTTCAATATACACATATAAGAGAAATAAGTATTGCACAGGATGGGGCAATTTTTTACCCCCACGGACATCATTTGAACATGCTTGATAGAGAACCACCCTTCCAAGTTATATGCCGAATACCAAATCTCTATGCTTTTCGGTTTCAGAGGAGAAGATTTCCACTATTGAAAAAGTAACCCCAGGGTGGGGCAAGTTTTTACTCCAAGTGTATGATTTAAACAAACTCTGGTTAAAAGCTACCATATAATGCAACATAACATATTCCAAACCTCTAGGCCTTGCAATGGCATACAAGAATATTTATTTTTTTTTCCATATATTCATACAAGGGAAAAAAAGATTTCCTGATGGCAGTGCCAATTTAACCCAAAGGGCATGATTTGAACAAACTTGATAAGAGACTTGATAGATACCACCATATGATGTTACATACTAAATATTACACCTCTGAGTCTTGTTATTTGAGAGAAAAGAGAAGAAGTTTTAAACATTCTCTTGCTATAGAAGTATATAAATCGTGTGACCCCTGGGGCATGGGCATTTTTGACCCCAGCAGCATGACTTGAATAAATAAGTAGAGAACCACATGTTAAGACACCAAATATTAAAGCCCTGATTGTTGTGGCTTCAGAGATTTTCAAGTTCTTTTTTTTTAAATCAAGCTTAGCTCTGCAGAACTAGGTATCAAACAGACCAGATCACTTTAAGGGTTCACCAAGGATAATTTTTGTTAAGTTTCATTTAGATCTGCATATTTGGTCAGGAGAAGCGCTTGAAAAAAAAGTTACTGCATAGACAGACAGACAGACAGAATGATGGACAACAGACATAACTATATCCTTAAAGCTTCCCATGAGCAAATTAGATCCTAAAAACCCAGATTTTATAATCTCAGGATACATAAGTTTTTGCAAATGATGAGAATGTTGATCCCTTCACATGTACAAAGGACATCAATAAGTTGTCATGTTACTTTTATCCAAGTGTTTTGAAAAATTTCCAGAATGCAAAGGTAAAAAAATTGTTATACCTAAATGATCTAAAAGGATTAGTTTCAAACAGTTCTTTAGATTGTCATTACCATAATATAAAGGACAGTTGTAATCTATCTGTTTTTAATGACTGGAAAATAATAACCTTGGTGGCCCCTTGCAATCAAATCAGAACCACCCACCATCTATCATTGACAAAACAAGGTGTATGCTAGCCTCTCATTTGGCCACGCTCTCTTGGCCCCTACACTGTAATCAGATGGACCAGCCGGCTAGGTTTTCAAACATGTAGTCCCACATCCACCGACTGTAAATAGAGACCCTCCTCTGCACTTGATAACCCAAATAAAGCTGTTGAAATGGCATTGAACCAGAAATTCAGGCTTAAAACAAAACAAATATTTGAATTTAATCAGGTGACATAAGTCAAAACATTTACAGCTTAACTTTTTTCATGTTTCATTGAATGCAAGCAGACTTGGATATATAGCTTAGTTTAAAAAAAAGACTTAAAAAAATGGTTAAAGTACAATGCTATATAAGAACTAACAAAAAAAATGAAGGAATGGATGTTTCATTTTACTAGAACATTATCTGCATGAAGCTTATTTTCATACCATAAATTGCATTGCTCATTCCAACACAAGCAACTTAAAGCCCCAGTACTGAAATCATATGACTGCATGTAGGATCGCATTTTTTTCAATTAAGCTACTATTATAATACCCAAAAAGAAACCCCAAATGTAAAATAATGGGTGGGCCAATATTGGCCCCAAGTACCTGGGATAATTACAGACCTGGGGCCCTGAAGGAAAGGAAGCTGATATGTCTACCTATGACCCACATCATCAACACTGCATGCTCTTGCTGAATCATTTAAGGTTAAGGCAGCAATTTAACAATTTATCATACTTGATCATTGAGACAGGAAAATATGGAAATAAAATTTACAGAGGGGAAAATCAACTTTTCACATGCTTAGGTTTCCATCACCTGTCGGAAAAAAGTGTGCCCTTAAAATGTTGGCGTCCAATTTTTATTTTGAGAAATCTTCAATTAAACAGCTGGTCCCACTTGAGAAATATTTTTCTGGAACCCTTGTTTTAAAATGAAGAAAAAAAACACAATCAATAAGATGCCTAGAATGTTTCAAAGTTTCATTTTGAGCATGTGAGTGCAATTTTCCACAGCATCTGAATCAAACAATCCATGTTGCTGACATATGATTTTGAAAAATGACTTCTTACTTAATATCACAATTTTTGTAGATAGTTTACAGTGGCGTAGCTGGGCTGATTTTCAGTGTACGCAAACGGCATGCTAGGGGGTCCGGGCATGCTCCCCCGGAATTTTTGTTATTTCTACCATACGTGCATTCTAGAGAGATTCCAGACAATGTTATAGTGCAAAATAGTGCAAAATATGGCGGGAGATAAACACGGATATGATACCATTAATTTTCGATTTTAAAACAATTGATTTTCCTTTAAGATTTATATATTCTAGAATTATATCGGGGTATATCATTTAATGTATGTCTAAATAAAACCATGATATGGTTTGGTATGAAATAGGTCATAACACTTTTGGACAAAAGTAACTGAATTTAAACTTCATTTGTATTGTTAAAACACAAATAAAAGAGACATAATCAAGCAAAATACCCATCTTTTAGCTAGCAACTACGTTTATTATATTTACTCGATAACTCTAGTCACTTATCTCGTCTTGTATTCTCTAACTTTAGCAAAATACTATTAAAAACAATATACGTCAACTGTATACATTTTAATTAATGCAAGGTCTCCTGCATTAAATGCATTACATTACACACAAAATAAAAGGGCAAAACGGTGCTCCTTTCGTCTGGCAAATACGTCAACAACCTCTTCCAGATCGATCTCTCGCTCTCGGTGTATATTCAACAGGGCCAGGTCGGACATGCGCTCAGTTTCCATGATGCTACGGAGGTATGTCTTTGCCCGCCTCATTGTAGAAAAAGATCTCTCCGCTGTTGCTGTAGATACTGGCATGCAGAGCAGAACGAAAAGACATCTTTGAACATTAGGGTAGGAGTTTTCCGTTGCGGGGTTAGCGCCAACTCGAGGGTTTTGAACGGCTGAGGAGATAAAATCTTTTCGCCTTCCACCCTTCACCTTCTACACTCCCTGGCAAATGTAACATCGTTAACTTCAAGGTCCGGCTGGTACTCGGTGAAAATCTCTTGAACAAGACCGTCTGTTAATTCGCTCACCTTCAATATAAAAAACGTGTCGCGTCATTGAATCAGGATATACATACAGCATGTTGCATAAAAATATAACAAAAGCGTTTGTATAATCTGTGCCTCCTGATTGGGAAGAACACTTAATGTTCGGACTTATATTTTGACTAATGGCATCGCAGTATTTTACAAATTTGTCCCACGGTTTAGTTTATTAAACCATATCACTGTATCGTCAAACATAAACCCGAATCTTAAATAAATTAATGTTTGTTTATCGATGATTTACGTATACTTTAAATTTCTATATAATCATTGACCGTTTAAACGCATGTGTATTATTATTATTATTATTATCATTATTGTTAACATTCATGAATAATTTATTTGAAAAGGTTTATCTATCTCTGAATGTCCGTAAATTTCTGATTATGCACGTTACAGTATAACTATAATTCAATATCATGTTATTTTCAACAGTCAATAGCTACATACATGGGACTACATGAATAAATGCCTTTTCAGACGAAATATCTTAGACATGTACGCAACTTGGTTGGTATGAGATATTGAACATTAAGTCATGCATGCCCTTGCAGTAGTCGTGAGTCTAATTCCTGTGGCAGATGATCCATGAAGGGAAGGTACATGTTCATCTTCCAGTATTGGGATGGGGTAGCTGATGGGGCTTTGGGCATGTGACGATGACGACCAGCGTGTCTAGACATTAATGGGTCCATACCAAACTCCTCGGCAAGCGCTACAGATTTTTCATACAGTGCATCCCACACCATCTCATCTGCTCGTTCAGCCTATAAAATACCCGCTTATATTGATACATATTTAAAAGATAAACATTCTTGCCACCAACAAGATATGTATAAAGCTATGTATGTTTATATGTTTCAGTGACAATTCAACGCAGTTTTTGAGGATAAAGCTCTGAATTTGATTCTGAAGACACAACTGCCCAGTCTGCAAATGAACAAGCAAATTCGTTAAATTGATATCCCTCGCCAATATACTTCTGGACACAAAAGTTTTCTGGACTGATGGACAACACCAACGTGCATCATCCTCTTATCCATATATATATATACTAATACCAAGTTTCAATGAAATCCGTCAAAGCACTTCCAAGATATGGCTCCGGACACACAAAAAAGCATTTTTTTCAAGATACAAAGGGCCATAACTCTGTTATTATCCAATGGTGTACAATGCCATTTGGCGTGCATCATCCTCTTATCCATATAAATACTCATACCAAGTTTCAATGAAATCCGTCAAAGCATTTCTAAGATATGGCTCCGGACACAAAAAAGCATTTTTTCAAGATACAAAGGGCCATCACTCCGTTATTAACAGATGTTGTACAATGCTATTTGGCGTGCATCATCCTCTTATCCATATATATACTCATACCAAGTTTCAATGAAATCCGCAGAAGCACTTCCAAGATATGGCTCCGGACACAAAAGTGCCGGACGGACGGACGGAAAGACGGACGGATGGATGGACGGACAACGCCAAAACAATATCCCTCCGCCTATGGCGGGGGATAACAAGTTCAGAGATATAATCATGCATTAAATTAATAGGCGGGTTCGGGCGGGGGCAGACCCGGTGGACAAAAGGGCAATTTTGAATATAGAAAGGCAAAATTTGGCAAATAATCGGCGCTGTTCGCAAGATTTATATGTAATGGGGCAGATTTACATAACAACATGCCGAATTAACGTATTTTGTTATTTTTTTGTAAAGTTACGCTCTTCCCTATCAGAATAAGTTACACCATCAACACGAAATCCTGTATCCATGAAATGTGTACGAATGCAGTAATGTTTATGTAATTTACCTGTAACATGCCAGTGATAGTTTGAGCCTCTGATGTTGGTTCTATAAGGTCGCACTCTTTATCCTGTTACATCTTAGAAATGGCAGCCAATCCACTCAGGAGGTGCTCTACTGCGACTATTGTCACAATGAACCTAAACTGTTGTATCACATTACTGTAACCAGCTGCCATTACATCCCCGTGGTCATTGGCTAGTTCATCTAGTGTTGCAACAGCAGTTATGCAAATTACCAGATTTAATGTTAAGGTACCTTGATCGGAAAATTCATATTCCTCGGGTTGAGTGCCGAATTGAAACATAGCTTATCGGTCAGAGAATCAGATATAGAACATGTCAAATTTGTGCACATAAAATATAGCAACGCGTTTCTGATGGTTTAAACCTTTGCCGGAACATAGCAATTATATTTGAAACTGTCATACCTCAGTATTTTACAAAATAATGATAATTTGGAAAATATTTTAAATTTCATGAATGTGCATGCACAGAGGACACTAACGTTTAACCTACCTAACAGGGAACTTATACATAAGAACATCGCTCCAGTCAGCAGTCAACAATTGTATTTTATCTGTACTGGATGTTGGCTGGCCTGATCTTCCGTCAAAAACATCTTTTTACGGGGGCGACATCAAATTAGCAGCCATTCTTAAAATCTCCTGCTTCGTAAACAGTCCATTCAGATACATAGTAAGAAACAACAATAAAGCGCACTCGAAAATAATGTAACATATAGTCACCACCAAAAGAAACGTGACCTCGCAAATGGTAAATCATGCATATTCTATGAAGTAGAAAAAAAACACTTTAAGACAATTTAAGTGTTTTCGATATGAAAACACATCTCTCGCATAGAAAATATGCCTAACCCGGGTTAGGCATTACATTTTATTGCATTTTTCGATCACTTTAATTTTGTATTTTTGTCCAAACAGTGTACGCACGTGCGTATTTGCATAATGCCCAGCTACGCCCCTGGTTTAATATTTATAAAGACTTTTCAAATTGTCAATTTATCAAAAGGATCATGTTATCTTTGGGCACTTAAAACATGACACAAACAATACCCCAAATATTTGACTTTAAAATTTACTTACAAGCAGACACACAATGTGCAACAAAATTACTAATAATACTAACTTCCATTGACAAGAAAGTAATAGTAATTGTACTTGCAGAGCAATCAATTGTGATTTTCACTTCATTGTGGGCACTAGGTTATCTTAAGGAAGCATCAGTGCTTTGGTTGAGGCCATCTTGAGATGAAACAACAGATTAGATGAATCAATTCCCTTTCAATTCATTTCTGAGCCCACAAGAATCCCCACTGCCAATTGTTGGAAACATTTCAACACAATGCAATTATCATGTCACAAGAAATTACGTGTTAAATGAATTTGTAATCTTGTTGTCTAGATAAAAATGAATGCTTCAACAGCAATTTCATTTGTCAGAATATTTCATTTTTGTAAGCAGTGTGGAACACATATTCTAACTATTGTGAAAAATTGTCATCGTATCTACTTTGACAATAAGAAATTATGAACAAAGATCAAGCCAGTTGCTGGCCCCTGACCAAATAACAAACAAAAGCGGCCATTAGGTTTATCTTTATTTTCAAAGTATTTTTTTTTTTACAAATGTAATTAAAATTCTCAATAAAAACAAATAATAAACCAAAAAGCAAAATATTGTATTAACTGCAAAATCCTGTCATCATCATAATGTGCAGAAGATAGGAAGATAGCGTGGTTTCAATGGTTATTTTTCCATTTGTCAAGTATCATTCCATTTCAAATAAGAAAACAATAGCTCCGCGGTCGGAGAAAAATGCCCCAACCCCCCCCCCCCTTCATACAGGGCCTCGACACAGGATTATTTGCAACAAAACTGACCATAAGAGTAAATCTTATCATATTAGTGTGACTTAGCCACTTAAATAAGTTTTAAGTTGAAACAGAATTATGCACTTCTGTTAAATCATTGCTACAGTAAATGGATTGAGGATATTATAGTATTTTAATTAAGGGTCATCTACTGTCTTAGGCCAATGCACATGTGAGGTATCAAGCCATCGGTCATTTCACTGACTAGTTATTGGTCGGAAACGATTTTCACACTTATTGTGACAGTGACCTTGACCTTTGACGTAGTGACCCAATTTCAATAGGGGTCATCTACTGTCCAAGGCCAATGCACACTGGAAGTATTAAGCCAATCGGTCAATTTGTTGACTAGTTATTGATCGGAATGATTTTCACACTTATTCACACTTATTGTTACAGTTTTTGGGTTTTGCAGCTACAGTCTAGGACAAACTGAAATTGCATGCTGATTTTCCTCAAATAATCTTGAATGTGCCCATAATGCACCTATGGCATTCAGCAAACTAAGATGCCATGTGAACACTTGTTTGTGAGGCACTTCCTTTCTCTCAGTGATCTTTCCAGACCTGCACCTCTGCAAATGCAATCATCAACTACTCTGGCTTGTGTCTCAATCTTTCAAACAAGGTGTCATTTGTTACTGTGCAGTATTACCATATGTTCTCAGTCTCCCTTAAGAATCAATTATGCAGTCAACAGTCGGCAAGTAATATGTTTTGTTCATAAAGAGCACAGTGCAAAAGATAATGTAAGCATCAATTACACTTATTGTTATGCTAACAAGAAATTCTTCTTACTTTTGGAATGTCTGTTTATTCATGGGAGAAACAAATACAAGAAAAAAAGCAAGCTAAACTTACAACATATCTTTTAGCTTAACAAAATGAACCACCATTGAATTTCTATTAAAAAACTATGATTCTTACTGGAGGGCATATACCAGGAGTATTATATTTTTGGTTTGCTTTTGACTTATATTATCAAAAGCAACAAAATGAATTTACAAACTAAAAACCTAATTATCAAAATTGTATGAATCATTGTTTCTTAAAATCATAAATCAACATTGAGCCCCAAACTTCAAATCACCCAGTATGTTTCTTGTTTCATGGCACCATTTAATTTATGTAATCTCAGAATGCTCTCACAAATTGCAGACACACATTTTAATTCCCATTATGCAGCAAATAATTGCTGCCAAACCTCTGGAATCTAAATCTTGTGTAATAGACATAAACAATTATTGCATTTTGGGCCATCTGTGGGATGGGAATGCTCCAAACATGAAAGCTGCATAGGCATGCGGATATGGGTCTTTTGCCATATGAACCGGCTAAGCTCCAGAAGATCATGAGCAACTGCTCAGTCATGTCATGAACTATCCTGTTTCCTTATGAGACCATAAAACCCTCTGCCAATGCGCAGGCTGGTTTTGAGATTGCTGACCTCATACAGCATAAGAGCCATATTCGCATGAGGCATGTCCTATGATCTTCACTGTTAGTGGTTGCTTGCTTGATCCTTTGTCAAGGCCATTAAACCTAAACTGAGAGATAAAAAGTTCACAGGTTAATGAAGCTTAGGCAAGAGTTCCTGTTTAGTTTTGTTTAAGGCTCTTACACTAAAGTATATGGCTCAATAAATGGGATACAGGTGTTGGATGCAGTTTTACATAGTTTATGTTGCACATGACACCAAAGTCTTGGTGATTGATGGCTAGAGCCTTCTTGTTACTAAATTTAAATGTTATCATTGAAGTCTGCAAGTAATAGTCATCTACATGGTTAAATGTAGAAAACATTGGAATTGCACCATTACATTTTCTACTATATCCCCCTGCATCTTGTCACTAGCACTCCATTCGCCTCCCACATCTCCTTCCAGAGTTCAAGATTAGAAGTTTTCTTGCACATAAAAGTGGAAATATGTCTGCTAAACATTTCAATCAACATCTGATTACAAGCTCCAAGATAAATGCCAAATGGTAATGAATTTGCTTGTTCATTTCTGCAGCAGCCCTGTAAAATAATCACTTCTCTAAAGACAGAATACATTGAAACAAGTTTTACATGACTCCAAATATCTTGGACTTAACTCTGATATGAATGAGACATGGCTATTATCAATCAGTTGCTATAATGTTGAAGGTTAAAACCTGTTCAAAAATGCTACATACTGAAATTGCTTTGCCACAAATTGTAAGCCTCTTTCCATCGCTTGTGCATAGCAAATGTCTTTCACATAAACACACATTTAACATATTGTAATACAAAGAGATCAACACCTTTTCAAAGCATCTTATCACTATTTGCACTGAACTATCAAATTGCCAACTGGCCTTTCTAACCTTAGCAAGCTTACTTACAACAGATTTACAACTCCATAGTTGCTGTTGCCTTCACTTATATAATCCCATTTTCTGCCTCATTTCCAAATGCCTCTGTTGCATCAATGAGCATCAAACACATGCTACAAATCTGTCAACAGCAGTTTAGCGCCTTTTCTCTGAGCTGATATTGAAACATATATTACAAACGACAGATATCTCTTTTCTTGTCCATACCTTTCAATACATGTGATCACCTTTAATAACAACAGAATTTGAAAATATGAGTATTACTTTATGTCTTATGTCTTTCTTATCTGTTTTGTTTTCTAGCAATGCAAACAAGAAAACAAAAAGTGTCAAATAAACACAACCCAAATTAAAGAACATTTTTATGGAATGCTCGCAATCTCAAGCAAAACTACAGTTTTTACTTTGTCTTAAATTCATAATGAGCAACGAAGACTGAGACTGGGTCATGGACTCCAATATATAACAAGATCACTGCCTTGCGGGTGCAGACCGCTCATCTATTTTTCTTTTTAAAAGTGAAGGGACCTATCTCAATACTTCAATAATAAAAGATGGAGAGGGGTGTATAGTGTGGGTGTGTGGTCATTTATTACATTATATTCCAAAAATAAGAAATACAAATGAAACAAAAAATAAATAAAAAATTGGGGGGGGGGGATTCTTGGGTGGGTTAGTTTGACGGTCTTTCAAAAATAAATTTAAAAACATACATATTTTTGTTTTTTAACCATGTTTCAAAAAAAAAAAATTGGGGGGGGGGGGGGTCGGGGGGTATAGTGTGAGGGTATGGTCATTTATAAGATGATATTTCAAAAATAAAAAGAAATGAAAAATAAAAATGTCTTTTTTTTTGGAAGGGGGGATTCGGGGGGGGGGGGGGGGGGGGGGGGGATGGGGCATGGGAGATGGTTTGGGTGTTGTCTATTGTAGTATGTCAGGTACGAGTTGTTTTGTCAAAGTATCAATCATATCTGATAATAAATAACGAAGTCATGGCAATTTTAGCAAAATTAAATTATTTGACCTTGAGAGTCAAGGTTATTCAAAGGTCAAGGTAAAATTCAATTTGCCAGGTACAGTACCCTCATGATAGTATAAAAGTATTTGAAGTTTAAAAGCAATAGCCTTGATACTTTAGAAGTAAAGTGGATGTAAACACAAAATTTAACCATAAATTCAAAGTTACTAAGTCAAAAAAGGCCATATTTCCATCAAAATGACAACCAGAGTTACGTAACTTGTCCTGTACAGCCCCCTTATGATAGTTTGCGAGTGTTCCAAGTCTGAAAGCAATAGCTATGATACTTTAGGAGTAAAGTGGACTAAAACACAAAACTTAACAAAATTTTCTATTTTCTAAGTATAAAGGGGCCATAATTCTGTCAAAATGCCAGTCAGAGTTAAATAACTTTGCCTGCACAGTCCCCTTATGATAGTTAGTAAGTGTCGAAAGTATGAAAGCAATAGCTTTGATACTTTAGTAATAAAGTGGACCTAAACACAAAACTTAACCAAATTTTCAATTTTCTAAGTATAAAAAGGGCACATAATTCTGTCAAAATGCATGCCAGAGTTATATAACTTTGCCTGCTCAGTCCACTCATGATAGTGAGTAAGTGTACCAAGTTTGAATGCAATAGCTTTGATACTTTATGAGAAAAGTGGACCTAAACACAAAACTTAACCAGACGCCGACGCCAAGGTGATGACAATAGCTCATAATTAAAAATAAAATAAAATAGATGAGCTAAAAATATTAAAATATTAAAATAACAACTATGTGATTATAGTTTGTGATAAAAAATATTTTCAAAAAGTTTTTTACAAGAAAGTAAATGAAGCACTGTGAGAGACTTATGTATAAGATTAAAAGCATCAAATAGTTTTTGTCAGAGGGCATGAAAACTTAATCATGTCCTACTGACTTCCTAAGGGCAACTTATTTGGAAGAAGGAAATCGTGAAATCCAGGAAGAAGACCCTGAGAAATGTGCAAGTTATGACAATCACAAAATTAATGGCCGATGGCAGCAATTTCATTTATGAGGGTTAGGAATGGTGATGGTTCTGCCCTAGAAAAGGTGGAATTGCACAGAGAATTCTGACAATTCACTTCATGTTGGTGGTTACATAACATGGAATGTCAATGTTTGACAAACACATGATAAACTACCAAACAAAAAATCTCATTTTGCAGGATCTTTTGTTTAATGTATCTAAAAAGAAGAAACTTAAATATCTGGCTTTTTTGCACTAAGATATTCTATTGCACATAAAATATGCTGATCTGAATATTTTTCTAGGGTATGAAAATAAGTTATTAAGCATTGGATTGCCTACTTTGTAATTATGTACCTGAAAATATGAAAATTCCCACAACCATGTGATACAGAATTAGGCTAAAAAAACTACCCACCAATTGAAGCACAAACATCTTCATTTGAAAACTTGGCAAAACAAATGTTTTGGCGCACAAAAAAACATGGCAGCACCTCCCTTTTGGAATACTTCAAAAGTTTAGAATGTATAAGATCTTGATATAAGAGTTTCTGTCACTCTGAACTGTTTTGATCTTACAATTTGTTACGGAAATTGCTAATGTTGTTAATTTAAGCAGATTATTTTGATACCCCACCCACTCTATTCAAGCCTGGTGCTGTTATGAGAATTTCACTACGGGATTAATTTCAGCAAAGGCTTACAGTAATTAACTTTATAGATATTTAATGGAAAACATGTTGGCATATATTTCAGTGTCCTGAAATAAAGCAATAGATAAAAAATCTCTTCTTATTTTTAGATATATTCATTATATATGTTGCTTTAGATCATTCTTAATAATATTTTAAGATCAGAATTTGTATTCATTATGATACGCTACTAATGACATTAAACATTGTATAACTCTGATTTCCAGCAGGTATTTCAATCAAATAAAAAATACCAACAGAGTATTAGAATATAGAATGGGGATCATGATCAACTGCAGATGTATGTACTTTCTTATCTTGCCAACTCTTTATCATCTGCAGAAAATAAACAAAGCTCCAAAATAAATATTTTTATGTTCTGTACAAAACAAACATGGAACAATTCTTAATTGGGATTACAAAACCACTTGACATTTCAATGAAGCACCATTTTCATACAAAGGAAATGATAATTTTGGCATTGTAAGAAATTTTATTATTAACATTAAGGCTAAATAAAAATCATATTAAGACAACAACACACTATGAACCTTTGAGAACTGCAAAGTTGCAGAGATCAAAGACATTTGCACACTATTCTTTTCCTCTAATGGTGTCATATCTGACATTCATTCAGCAGCAATATTGTGAGTGAAACAAAGTTATAACAATTAGCACATATGTTGCAAGGGATTTATTAGATGATTTCTAAGCACTTTATATCCAATTCGTTTAATAAAAACACTGCATAAAGGTTTACAACAATTTCATGGTTACCAACTGATTAACATGATGACATCTTGCTTTGTGACGCAGTAACATTAGCTACAACATATAATTCATGCCAGAAATTGTTCTCCCAGAAATTGTAATTATAAATTATTATATCACTGTGGAAAAGGGGAACAAGGAAACTATGATAAAGGAAATGAGTCATATGACATTTTGTTGTTGATGTTTGTTTGTTGTTGTTGTGTTTAATTTTTTTTTTGGGGGGGGGGTGGCCCCACAAATTTAATTTTTATTTTAATTTAATGGAGAATTTTATTTTTTGACGCAACAATATGGAAATTTTAAAAATAGTTCTAATATTATGCAGGCAAACAATACATTGCATGGTAGAATCTAAATAATTTACAGCTAAGTTTAGGTTATTGGTGTAAATAACAAAATGTTTGGTGTTCTGGATTGTATTATCAAACCACTAAGGTTTAATTCAGATGAAGAAGAATGACATTTATTCTTTTTAACCACAAGAACCAACACTAAGCAGAAATTATTTTTTAAGTAGCAAAAAGGGCACTATTGGTGAGAAAAGTAACACATTCAAATATAAAACAATGTAGCTGCTCCATGACACAATGAAAATGAACATTTGGAAATCTACAAAATGTACCGTAACAAATTAAGATGAATATGCCTAAACAATCTCAGAGGAAATGAACAAGAAGCAATCTGAAAATATCTGCAACCCATAGAATCAAGATCAAGTGTCAAAACATCCAATAAGAACATGCACAGGAATGAAGGAAACATTCATTCTAAGGATTGGTTTACAAAATAAAGACAGCCTCTGTTTATATTGCAAACAAGTCTGTAATTAATAATATTCTGCTGTAAGTGTAGGAAATACATCCACAAATAGGGAAATGAGGATTGTTGAACAGAAAACACAGAAAAAAGAAACAAATTATAGTAAAAGGTACTGCAAGATAAATGAAAAACCTTGATGTGTTTGCTTTTTTTGATGTAGCCTTTGTTTGAATCAGAAAATTCACATGCACCAACATCTGCTAATGATATCGTGAAGCTTGAAAGGTGGCTGAAGACATAATAAAACCTTTAAATTTGAAAGAGATACCTTTGATGAAGAAATAACTATGTATAACAAGGTTATGACAGGCCTTGGACGATGCATTGGAGGGATTCACTAATAAGCGAAAACTGTTGAACACATGATCGATTGAGTTAGCAGTGACAGTCAAATCCATTTATATTTTAAATTATTTATTTCTTTATCAAACTTGAAATGTCTACTGTGATATGCTGTAACATTAAATTAACCAAATAATTTCAACCAAAATTTCTTCGCCTAATACTAAGATACCATGAGCCTCTATTTACATACATTTTTCTTACATTTTATGCCTTTGATCAAAGGGAAAACATACATTTCTTTGTAATATCTTTATATATGAATGCAATAATGGTATGGAATGCATACTTTAATAACAACATGCTGGTGCCATATGAACCACTCATACACTTATAACTGTTTACACTGTGTTTAATACTTCACATACAGACACTGCAGACGTCCAATTCACAATCTTCCGGAAGCTGTGTTTTCCATTCTCCAGCATACCAATCATAGGAGCGTTAATGAAAAAGAGGTTTGCTCCAAGACTCGGAATTTCATCATGATGGCTTTTCATTTGTAAAGAGTACAATAAAAGATATAAGTCAACATGATAATATTTTGAAAACCATAGATGGTCCCAGGTAAATGAGAAAGGCTATAAACTTAAATGCTTACAGAAGGGGTTTATTATGTATCTTAATGACCAATTTTATGCTATGAATTTGAAAGAACATGAGTTCATATTAAGGATTATCTGTTTCTCTGGACAACATGACCGAGGATTCATCAATGCAACAATGCTTAATATTTATACATTCAGTTAAATTTTTACAAATTTCATATCCTTGAAAGGAAGCTACTGAAATAAACTTATTTCTTAAAATCAAACGCCTTGTTCTTTTCACCAGCAACATTAAAATAGCAAAAATGCCAATATATCTTATGACCCCTATCAAAACATATCAGCTTTCTGACCAAGCAAGGATGATTGGCTACACAGCTCTCCAATGATCCCGTTGATGTATCTCCTTAACCTGTCCAAGGTAGGGTGTGATGTTTCTGTACTCAATGACCAAGGTAGGGTGATGGTTTGTGCACTCTCCCCCTGTCCATCAAACAGTCTTGTCTCACTACATGTCTGCAAAGGTGGTTATAATACTGGTGTAGTTGTACAACAAAATATTTCGCCTCCCTACATTCAGGAAGAATTCAACTATTGAAAGTAGAAGGGCATTAAACACTGGAGTGGTTGAGGTAAGGGTACTAAAAGACACTATGTTTTATGTGTACTGATTGATATGAAGAATGACATGTTGTTTATGTCTTAATTATTCTATAAGCATGTAGAAAACAATGAGTTTACCTAGTCTGGTATTAAGCATGATTACACGAATACAAACACTGGATATTATTTAAAGCAACAGAAGGATAACGCTTTACAAAAGGATGACAACCTGGATAATGTCAATAATTTCGTCTTCGTCATGCATCAATTAGGGCTCAAAAACAGCAAATTTATGGCGTAAATAAATTCTGTATCCACATGGTTACTGAAATCGACTACAAATTGAATTACTCCCATAACATTTTGTTGTTGTTTTAGGAACATTACTCTGGTGTGCTGAAAGACCGTTTAGAATGTTATTCAAGGAAATAGAAATGTGAAATAGATCTTTCAACGGAGCAAGAAATGAGGGAAACGCTGTCTGGAATACTTACAGAATCTACTGGAATTCAGCGAGGATAAGGCCTCTGCAGCTGTTATGCAAATATGACATCCGCAAGACATTTTTTGCAGGGAACATAATTAGCCCATTATTCAGCTTACAAATCAAACGTTTAGCAGACTGCTGAGACATGAAAAATTATAATGCTTAAAACATTGACAGACATCTCTCTTTATGGAGCAAAAAATGCGTAAAAAACATTTGGCATTCGTTTTCAAATACTTTTCACATCGTTGGAAAAATAATTCCGCTATCCTAGCATCAATAACATCAGCATTACAGAGAAAGAAAATTGGAAGAAAGCAGCCATATAATCAGAAAATAATAAGCTGTGTTCATGCTTCATTTGTAAGTTGAACTAAGTACTTATTGCCCAATTTCAAAGATTTCTAAGAGGCTTTGAAGGAGTTCCGGTATTTGTATTCACTTGGTTACATTGGATATAAATTTTAAATAAAAATTAAAAACTATTTTAAAAGTTTATTCTTCCATCGTAAAAAAGATTTGCATTTTCATTCGATGAAATTATTATGCAATCCTCAACACAGAAACCTAACCTGAAGAACAGTTTAAATATATTAAAATACCTTCAAAATGTTCATATCATTTGATCTCTGCCCTGTACTCATTTGAAGTAATGATTTCAGTGACTAAGGTCCCATTAATATGATGTTTGCTGAATGTTCCAGCACTGATGTGAGAGGAGCTTTAATCATTGATAGCTCATTTGGATTAGCATGTTGCCCAACAAATTGCATTTTGATTTATTAATCAATGATTAATGTATTTAATAAGGAAACTTCGTCTATAATATGACACCTTTTTTACTGGTGAAGGAAGAATGCTTCTCAAATCAATTTACAAATATTAGAATCTGAACATCCAATAAACTTGATTTCTTTTTAAACTTTATATTCACATTCAGATACATGTGCACTACACATTCAATTTGATTGTTGAGGACACTAACTAAAATATGACAAACAAAACAGTGCATTGTTCTACAAACTGTTCTTGTAAATCAATGTGTTCATTAGTAATGTGTTTCATGCAGCTCTATGAAGACAATGAATATCAAACATGTCTGTGCAAGTATTGCTTATAAATCAAATGACTAGCAATAATATCAGAAGCCACAAAAAGATTTAGCCTCGCTCTGAGAAAACTGGACTGAATGCAGGTGCATAAGGTGTTGCCTCAGTTTAGCTTGTGCAGTCCACACAGGTTCAACAGGAAGCCTTGCCTTAGTTTAGCTTGTGCAGTCCGCACAGGTTCAACAGGAAGCCTTGCCTTAGTTTAGCTTGTGCAGTCCACACAGGTTCAACAGGAAGCCTAAACACAGGTTCAACAGGAAGCCTATGTTTTGTTTACCTCATCTGACCACATTTATACTTATTCTATATATTGTCAAGATAAGAAACAGACACAATTTCATCAAGCTTATGTCATAAATGTTACCCCTTGAGTGGTAACAAGTTTTTTTACTAAGATTTGACCTGTTTTTTCATGCATGTGACCCAGTTTCCAATACACCCTGGGTATTGCCAAAATGATTTTTTTTTAATTGGCCTCAAGAGTGGTAACAAGTTTTTTCTCTAAGATTTGACCAGGTCAACAAGTTTAAGAATGCACATGACCCAAATACAAGCTTGGCCTGGATATTGTCAACATAAAACTTCTGAGCAAGTTTCACCAAGACTGAGTCATAAATGTTTTTTTTTTTAGTGGTAGAAATGTTTTTAAAAGATTTGACCTGGTTACCTAGTGTTTTAATGCATGTGACTCAGATGCCAACATACTGACCAAGATTGAGTAAAAAAGGTGGCCTCTATAGTGATAAAAGGTTTTACGCCAATTTGACCCAGTGACCTAGTTTTTTGAAAACACATGACCTAGATTCAAACTGCAGGTAATCATTCTGACCAACATTTATAAAGATTGGATGAAAAATGTGGCCTGTAGAGAGGCAAAGCTACAAGCTGATGACCCACACTAAACCAGCCACACAATAACAGCAAATACAAGCAGTGCATCAGGAAGCACTGAATCTCCCTACAATAAATCCTCATTCCAACACTCAGGGTAATAAAGACATACAATTCAGTCTACCTGAAAGGTGAAAGAAGTAACCAATTATTAGGCAGGCAATAAAACACTTTGATTTTAGAGGTAGGGGGCTATCATATGCATCAACTGTGGAAACTGGACACCTTACAGCCTGTATACCAAACAAACATCATTGTTACACTTTTTGTTTGGATGCAAGAGATAAAATTTCACTGTCATTTATCAAGATACTAACAAGGCTGCTGTAAATTTTAGTTCATAGCTTTTGTTCAACATTGTGAAATTTGAAAATGCAAGAATTAATTGTTCCTTCTTCTGTAATGTTTTGTATTAACATACCTCAGGTAAACGTACTAAGTGTACAGTATATGAAATGATATAATGATGATTGGCACATAAAATAAATAATAAAAGCAAACTATTAAGGTGTATCAAATAAGGACATATATACACATTTATTTGATGAATATCATCATAAAAAACAACAACAACCACAAACTTGATATATTAACAATCTTCTAAATGTGAATAATGTAACAATGAAAAGAACACAAACACATGACAACTGGTAATGGTATTACAAGTGACTGCCAATTTCAACTCAGAACAGATTAGCATTGCCATTCATTCAAACAACCACCACCAAGAGATTCCAAAGCTTTTAAATACCCATGAATTACATGAACAGACTGTATGAGACATAGATGAGATAACCATTGCATGGGCAATTTACATCAATAATTGACTTGTCATTGGGAGACCTCTCTAGCAACTGCTACTGCATGGGGATTTTCATTTGTAAAGAAGTGTTTTGTTTCTTGCTATCTGAGAGGTTGCTAGCCGTAAAGAGAAGCCTTCACAAATGACAGAAATGATGACAGAAAAACAAACTGCATTTAATTCTTGCAAATAAATTTGTTATTATCTAGTATACAAATATGCTGTAAAACATCAATGAGTAAAAACTACATTCGAAATACAATTATGTTTATGCTGTAAAACATTAACACTGCGGGGAATCACGTGATCACAAAAGTACATCGTACGCACAAAATGGCGGAAAAAGCTCTCGCTTAATGACGAAAATCAAGGTATTCTCATATTTTATATTATCATAATAAATGATAACTATGCGCAGAGTACCGCTTTGTCGCCTTATGTTATCTGGTAATTGTCGTTTTTCTTAGATTTCTGTAGTTTTCTCAAACATTCAGGAACAATAAACAATGAAATTTGTACATTGTCTGAACATACTTTATTTTGACATGTTTGCTATTCAAGACGACAAACAACGAAATAAATACAACATTTTTTGGTTGATAACATGTTTAGAATATTTCGTACAAGGTTTTTCGCGTTGTTTAAGCTTTTTTGATCTGTGGTGAGGAATTTGGAAAATAGTACATGGTCTGAACGTTTTTTGTTTGAGTACATCGTCTGAACGGTTTAAAGTACATCATCTTAACTGCTTCTGTTGTTACTTTTAATGCGATGTTTATCATAATAAAATTGTAATAACATCTGTGATCAGCCAATAACTTTATTTATGACGCTAGTATTCTTTTAATTTTACTACAAAAATTAATAGACAAAGAAATCCTTAATGCCCATCTGTGAATGTGTGTTTATTCAATGTGTTAAAATGTATTTGCTGTTATATTGTCAACTGTATGCTATTATCTCTTTAAATTTCAGAACTGAGATCAGATTGTACTACTCAAGGTCCAAGAAGACTTTACCATATATGCCAACAGCAAATCGAATCCGGTTATGTTCTACATATCGATGAGCAAATAAATTAAGCCATCAATATGAAATGGACAAATTACACTGGATTGCTTTTGATTGTTTCATATTGAGAAATATACAACAGTGAACGGAATGAAACAAGCTTCAGTAAGGGGAATTTTATAACTGCACTACCATGACCACGAATATTTGTGCAAAGGTACAGCTAGCTTGGTTTGGACACGTCACCAGGCACGAATCTCTGTGCAAGACATTTTCTCCATGGCATGTTAGAGGGAGGTCGATGCAGAGGCCGTCAGAATAAAAGCTGGATAGATAATATAAGAGTGGACATCCCTTCCCATGGATGAATTACTCTAAGCAGCACACAACAGACTTGACTGGAGGAGGATTTCTGTATTGCTGTCCGTCATTTCCCCCCAACAGCCGAACCGGTCAAGGGATTGATGAGAAAAATATCTCCGTGATATGACTTTAATAAATCTTGAGAATGACTGTGATAAAGAATTAATTTAAACTAACAGTCATATATTTGAATTTGTGAACATGCCAATCCATGTACTGTATATGTGCATAATATTTACCTCTCTGACTATGACATAACCAAAATAAAGTACTGGAAATTTAGTTTAGTGCAAATAAAAATTACATTTGTTTCATAAAATATATAATGTTTAGTTTCTTATTTTTAGATAACCTGAGCACAAGATGCTCATGGTGTGCTTTTAGGATCACCATTTGTCATTAATGCATCGTCAACATTTTTCCTTGTTAACACTCTAAAGGTAGCATTTATTGCTTGATTGTCATGAAACTTGGTAAGAACAGTTGTCCCAATAATATCTTTTTAGTGTTCGAAACTGGGTCACACCAGGTCAAAACCTAGGTAACTTGGTCAAAATAAAGAAAAAGATTGTTAACACTAGAATTCACATTTATAGTTCAATCTTCTTGAAACTTGGTCAAAACGTATGTCTTAATGATATATAAGCTTTCTTTGAAAATGGTTGAGGCTCGTTGAAAAAGATGGCCGCCAGGGGGGCATATTTGCTCACATGGCTATAGTAAAACCTTTTAAACACTCTAGAAGTCACATTTATACTTCAATCTTCATGAAACTTTGTCCGAACATTTGTTGTTATGATACCTCGGCTGAATTCGAAAATTATTATGGTCCGTTGAAAAACATAGCCACTAGGGCGCGGGGCAGTTTACCTTGTATGGCTATAGCAAAACCTTGTTAACACTCTCGTTAATAAAAAAAACTTGCTGCACTGACGTTGTCCATTGGAACTTGTATCTGACACTGTAGAAAATAACCTAAGCACTAGTTGTAATGCACCTCATGCTGAAGTGTACAAATGCATAATTTCAACATTTTACTAGGCTATCAACAGCAGTATATTCTGATAGGAAGACATGCATGTACCGGGTATAATAGATATAAAATAGATAATAGATATAAAAGTCCTCAAAATGCTTTAATCCAGTTAATTCCTTTTGAAGTATCAAGTATACTCGTGTAAAGAGTATTTGCTGTGTATTTTTGCTAATGTCTTATATCTGTCCCCCCCCCCCCCCCCCATCAAATTGGGCACATGTCCGGTAGAAGTTATTTTATCAGTTATTTAGCTATTCGAGTCAATAAAATATTTAACTTTCTGCGTGTGGCCACTTCTGACCCCAGTCAAGATTAAATAACACATACATGTATTCGAGGGCCTCTATATGATGCTTCATATAAAATATAACAATAGGTCATAATGACTTTGTTATTAACATTACATTTTATTTCATGACATTAACATAATTTGTATTTGGCATAAAATAGCACAAAGCATTCTTAAAGCATTCTGAAAGTCTATATTAAAAGGAGGTGGTAGAATCTGAGAAGAGTTAATATATGATATGTAGATATACAACTATTTTATATCTTAGATACATTAGTACAAACTATTTTATGAATATTTATCTCGTTAAATTGTCTGCTTGTGTTGTAGTATTCTCATAGCTTTGAGATTCACACGATATCGATTCCACTTAACTGTTCGCTTTTCGTTTTGTTAATGTTCAGAAGATAATCGGATTCAGTAGCATCATGAATGCCACGGCATATTGTTTCACAAGATGGCTGCTGCTCAAAAAGAGCTCTTGCAGAAATGCTTTTCTTTTCTCGCTTTTTGGGTGGAGATACTGCATACACTGGTGAACGAAATGGTGATTTAATGGGCGTTAGCACAGGTGTAATTTGTTGCAGACAAACTCCAATGTGACATGCAGTTGACGAAATGCATTTTGGTGTAACTAATCGTATTGTTTGCAATGTTTTCAAGTGCTTTCTCTTCAAATGATGTAGCGATCGACTTGACTTTTTGCGCATTCTGAAATAAAAAACAGCTACATATAACGGACGTCTAATTATATCAACTTATTTGATGACATCAATATTTTATCTTCACAATCATAATTATATATCGTTTACCAAATATATGTAATTCAGACTAAGATTTACATTTAATATTATATACGTAACATATATTATTGAAGCTTGACAAAAATCACCGCAAGCTCAGAGCTGCCACTGTTTTGAGCCGAGCATTATATTTTTAATAAGCACTCACATGTGACAAGTATGTAAAAAGAAATGTTAAGTTCAGTTTAGTTTTACTGCAAACAACATTTGGTCTTTTTAAATATAAAAATGTGAAAAGCCAAGGATCTTTCGTCCAAATGACATGCTTCGTATTACATTACTGTCATGCCTTTATATATATAAATAACAACCTTTTTTCGAGCGTGACTTGTATTTAATTTAATAAATTTAATTTAATAAAATTAAACACTAGGTAAACATGTAAAATAACTCAGGATTTTGTGTTTTCTGAACCTAGAACGGAACGTCATTTGGAAGAAAAATTGCTTGGCTGATCACAGATGTTATTACAATTTTATTATGATAAACATCGCATTAAAAGTAAAAACAGAAGCAGTTCAGATGATGTACTCAAAACCGTGCAGACGATGTACTCAAACAAAAAACGTTCAGACGATGTACTATTTTCCAAATTCCTCGCCACAGATCTAAAAAAAGCTTAAACAGCGTGCAAAACCTTGTACAAAATATTCTAAACATGCTATCAACCAAAAAATGTTGTATTTATTTCGTTGTTTGTCGTCTTGAATAGCAAACATGTCAAAATAAAGTATGTTCAGACGATGTACAAATTTCATTGCTTATTGTTCCTGAATGTTTGAGAAAACTACAGAAATCTAAGAAAAACGACAATTACCAGAGTACATAAGGCGACTTAGCGGGTACTCTGCGCATAGTTATCATTTATTATGATTATATAAAATATGAGAATACCTTGATTTTCGTCATTAAGCGAGAGCTTTTTCCGCCATTTTGTGCGTACGATGTACTTTTGTGATCATGTGATTCCCCGCAGTGATTAATGAGTAAGAAATACATTCGAAATATTATTATATTTACAGATTAGTTTTTTTTTATGTATCAGTATATTTATGAATATTCACAACCTGAAAGGCATGATTAGTGGGACTTTAATGTTAGGTAATAATCTCAAAGGTCCAGGATTTCAATCCTTCTGGTGGCAATATTTTTCTTGATTATAAAGTTTGGTTCGTTGGATTACTCAAAATTTTAAGTGTTGGCACAAAGTACTCATGATTTTTTTCAAACTTCCGAAATATGTAAGCATGTCCTTTTAAGTCATAAAAGACTGGGATTAAATAAAGGAGTCAAAAGATTCCAAGGGAACGATGGGGCTAAGCTTAATTAATTGTTAAATGAAAGCTGAGAAATGTTAACATTTTTACCATTATTCCAGAATTTAAGAAAATTTAAAATAATTCATACACAATAAAAGTGAAATAATAAAACATATGCTGGTTTTCACAGATGAAACTCAAAGATTGAAAATGAAGTGGAGTATCATCATTCTGTAATGTTTATAAGCAGATATTAGTTAGGTAGATTTCTTATTGTTATTCTTATTTTTATGGAAATAATTGGGATAATCACAATTATCTTTGTTTGAAGCAATAATGTATCATCGGGTCATTTTATGCATGCAAGAGTCATTATCTGCACTTTGGTCAGAAACTGATTTTAGTGAATTAATAAACTCCAAAATAGAATAAAAATGTTATTGCATAATTCTTATTGGTAAATATCTGGAATTGCCTTGAAAAGCGTCCACATTTTACTATTGTAATTTAAAACAAAAGATTGCCAAGCAATATGGTGAAACTCCACCATTGTCAGTAAAAAAAAAATAAATTATTTGTTGCCATAGCAACCAGAATTTTTGACGTAAGAACAAAATGAAATGACGTGCATAATCTCCATATTGCCATCTATCCATGTTTCAAGTTTCATGAAAAAATATGAAGAACTTTTAAAGTTATCGCAGGATCCAGAAAAGTGTGACACTGACTGACAGACAGACTGACAGACAGACTGACAGACAGACGGAGTGTAAACCATAAGTCCCCTCCGGTTTCACCGGTAGGGGACAATTACACTATCTACCTTTAAGCAACAGAACTTCAACCTTAGATAACATCATAGGACCACTGGGCAAAATTTTATTAGGCATTTGATTTTCATAATAAATCAAAGCACTCAGGGATTGGACAGAAGATAAACATGTGTTTCACCCCCTACAACACCCGTGGACCCCTATAGGGCCCCCATTTAAGCCCATGCTGACTTCAAATTCCAGCAATCATTGTCATTTCCCAGCCAATTGTCCAACTTAAGTTCGCACTGGCCTCATGAATGATGTCGGTAATTTGTCAAACTGTTATGGAACACAAACCTAATTTTAAGCTTAATCAATGTCTTATGAATTTTGCACATCAAGAAAGTGGTCACCACAAAGGGCTGCAAAAATCTTGAAAGTCTGTTTCATCACTTTGAACCAACCTTTCTTAAGGCCATTCGCAAAGTGAATTATGACCTTAGCTGATTAGTCAGTGAAGTTCAGTTTTTTGTATCTAAGGTATATATGCTATAATAATTGTGCTGTAAAAAGCCAAATGTTATGAAAATACTCAATGAATATAACCCACATTTCTTCATATTGTTATACAATGTGATTGGATATGAATTGTAAGGACATTAATAAACATTTTATTTTAAGAAAATCCATAGACAATTTGCTCAAGACAAAGTAGGAACAGGGGCTGAAATAGTAATAATTCATAATTGCAATCAGTATAAGAGACTGAATTTATGCAAAACAACTTTCAATAATGATTTAAATCATCTGGTCAATGGAATATAATTATGGTACTACACTTGCTACTAGTTCTGTTTAGTTTTTTCATAGTTATTTCCATAATGTAACTGCAAATTGTTTTCTATGGCATTTGCATATTTGAATAATGATGAAAAGCATTTAAATTTGGTTGAACACTCTTTCATTTATTCAAATGCACAATAGCACTAAAGCATATTTGGTCTAATAAAAGACAATTGTTAATAACCCCATTAACCTGCCATCGTTTTTTGGCAAGTATTAGCAATTATAAAACCTCCCAGGTCATGATAAATGACAAAATTACACAGTCAGTGGTGTTAGTTTACTTGTTTGATTTAATTTGGAAGCTAAAGCAACCTTCTGTCACTTCAAACAACAAACAGCTGACAATGCATGACAGTGGCCACCACAACACCAAGGGAGATAATTAATGAAGATTAACGACCACATGTCCACAATACTTCCCCTCACATTACAGGCCTATTGTAATAATACACAAGTTAGGTATTGGTTTCCCTTCGATTGTCCACAGGTTTGTCCAGCTTTTAATTTCACTTGAATGGACATTTGTCACTTAAAGTTCGAAATTATATATTTAAAACAGATTAGAGTAAATCTAGTATCAATCTTTGTCAAAATATGAAGAAGACACAAAAAATACATCAGCAGGACACAGTTTTTGCATACATACATCATTTCTGTCACTTTAAAAAACATTCATAAAGCTGTTCACTCTCTTTTTCATATTCCCATTAAAAATCTTGGCAGAAAATATCTAGATATTAATGAGACTTCAATACTCCATGACAGTAACATGCAAACCAGTGTTTAGCTGCAAATGATGATGTATCTTGTAATTATTTCAATCTTCCCTCCCAAATGCGGGTAACATTAAAACCGGTAATTTTTCATGGGCGCAAAATTCAAAGGCCCCTCATAATTTTTCATATTATTTTATAAATACCACTGCTGTTCATCATAGGAGAAAACTAATTACAACAAGACAAAAGCCAATCAGGGGAATGAGTTCTGGCACCATGCTGTTTGCGTGTCCACTTCACTGGCATGTGATCTGGCATTTTACCAGGAAAAGGGGATAGACGTTTGCAAAGAAAAGCTCTTCCAAGATGACCACGGAAAGTGACAAACTCAAAAAGGATCAAATGCTGTACAAGCCAGAACATGGTAGTGTGGTTTGGCACTAAGGTATAACCTTTGCTTCAGAATACAGCATTATTGCGGCAAAGTGTTTGTTTGAATACCAGAGTCAGCAGAGGACATCCAATGTGGAGCCGGGAGCGTGAATGGGTCAGCAGGCTGGACGTCTGTCGCAGCAGAAGACAATCCATTTCCTGCAGCAGACGACACCACTCAAATCAGACAGACAATTGCTGACACACTGCAGTTTAATAACACATTTTTCACTTGACATAAAAAGAGTTTGAAGAAGATTTGTGATTAGACTAATGCTGTTGAAGAAACTTGAAAATTACTTGAATTTGTTAAAATATTTCAGATATATGTGCATAAAGGACTTTTGTATTTTTAAAATTTAAAAATCATACTATTAATTTAAGTAATGTGGTAATTACTTATTTTCAATAAGTAATAAATTAGCTTTTTGTTGAAATCGTATTTACACCAGTTATGAGTCATATATATTTTTGTAAAAGAACTTTTGAACAAATTTCATAAAATTCTTTTCTTCCAAAGCATAAATTCTATGCCCCCTTTTCGAAGAAAAGGTGGCATATAGTGATCGGACTGTCCGTCTGTCTATCTTTCCGTCACACTTTGCGTTTAGGTTTCGAAAAAATGCTCATAACTTCTATGTCCCTTGAGATATAACCTTCATATTTGGTATGCATGTGTATATGGACAAGGTCTTTCCATAGGCACAAATTTTTTTACCCCTGTGACCTTGACCTTGAACTTAAGGTCCGCGTTTAGGTTTCGAAATCTGCGTTTAGGTTTTGAAAAATGCTCATAACTTCTATGTCCCTTGAGATATAACCTTCATATTTGGTATGCATGTGTATATAGACAAGGCCTTTCCATACGCACAAAACATTTTACCCCTGTGACCTTGACCTTGAACTTAGGTCCGCGTTTATGTTTCGAAATCTGCGTTTAGGTTTCGAAAAATGCTTATAACTTCTATGTCCCTTGAGATATAACCTTCATATTTGGTATGCATGTGTATATGGACAAGGCCTTTCCATACGCACAAAAATTTTTACCACCGTGACCTTGACCTTGAACTTAGGGTCCGCATTTAGGTTTCGAAATCTGCGTTTAGGTTTCGAAAAATGCTCATAACTTCTACGTCCCTTGAGATATAACCTTCATATTTGGTATGCATGTGTATATAGACAAGGCCTTTCCATACGCACACAAAATTTTACCCCTGTGACCTTGACCTTGAACTAAGGGTCCACGTTTATGTTTCGAAATCTGCGTTTAGGTTTCGAAAAATGCTCATAGCTTCTATGTCCCTTGAGATATAACGTAGATATTTGGTATGCATGTGTATATGGACAAGGCCTTTCCATACGCACAAAAAATTTTACCCCTGTGACCTTGACCTTTAAGTTAGGGTCCGCATTTAGGTTTCGAAATCTGCGTTTAGGTTGTGAAAAATGCTCATAACTTCTATGTCCCTTGAGATATAACCTTCATATTTGGTATGCATGTGTATACAGACAAGGCCTTTCCATACGCACACAAATTTTGACCTCTGTGACCTTGACCTTGAACTTTGGGTCCGTGTTTAGGTTTCGAAAAAAAGCTCATAACTTCTATCAAGCGTTTATAGGGGGCATAAGTCATCCTATGGTGACAGCTCTTGTTTTTTTAACTTTTATGAGTCTTCAAAATTATTCTTTACATTTTAACAATCCTTAGCAATTTCTTTAGATAAAATGTAATTGTTACACAAATATGTCACATAATTCTTCTTATACAGCATATTTGCTGGTAATTATTCTACTTTAGTACAACTGCTAAAAATAGTACTCTTGCATACTAAGCAGTGTAAGGGGAATTCTCTACTGTTGCCTGACTTATGACCATCCATTGTTGTAACTGACCAGTGTCCAGGCAGCTGGCATGGTGCTTAAAGTGGCTAGAGGTCTATTTGTTTTCATTAAGTGACCAACAGTGACCATTTCTCAGTGTTAAACCGGTCACAAGATAATCAAAATGGCAACAATCATGCAAACCCACCGGACATGCTTCATTTATTGTACAGAAATCACCAGCATCATTTGATCAAGGACCTATTGAAAATCTAATGTCCAAATGACAGCTTGTCATTTTGCCACTAATACCAGAAAATATGAGAATGAATATTAAAAACCTCTTTTGCATAGATAACATCAATCAATACTACAAGAATGTCAGATATAAGAAGGAGTGACAGTATCTATTAGAAAATATCATACAAGGGTTTATGAAACCAATATGCAAATCAAATAGACAGATTTGGAATAATGCAAATGTTTATTGTGAAACTTGCTTTAGGCATTTATTTCAGTATAAACATTCACTGCCTGTGAACTATATTCCTCAATCAGTCTGTGAACCACACTACCATCATCAGACAATGTAGCAATGTTATCTCTTCTTTCTGTGACACATATAACCATACATGCCAGAATTTTTTAGGTCCAAAGCGGGTCATTCCATGAATCAAAGCGCTGAAGGCACTGAAGATGTTCGCTATTGCATAATTCAACACGCAATTCATTTTTGAAAATCAATCGCAAGTTTAAAATGAACACACCCCATTCAACTTTATAAAGTGTGTGTCATAGCGCACGGGTCGAGTTTTGTGTGCACTTTTTATCATCCTTATTATTTCATAGAAATAACTAAGACAAAATAAAAACAACATGCTTTTTAGAAGTTCTGAAAGCATAGAAAGTATGATGAAAATGGTAATGATAACTTAATATAAAGAAAATTTGCAGTCACCATATTAAAGGAATATTTTTTTCTTATATCAAATGACTATCTCACCAAGAATATAAATTCATAATGAAAGTTCCGTGTACAAAACTTTTGATTTTTGACACCATATACAAATTCAAAATATACAACAATCTTCGTATCTTGTATATGGAGGAATAAAAGTATATAAACATTGCTGTTTATGCTTTACTTATTACCCGAGCAGTTCACACGGTGTCAACAACGCTAACATAAACATAGGTATAGAGCACTCATGCGCTTTTAGGCGTAGCTGTTTCAGTTTTCATCTTAGTGACTTTTACATAACGCCAACAGACACGCATGAATATTTTCGAATATTTAATAAGCTGATTCGAGATACAACCTCTGAATTTTTGCTACATCACTGCGTATGTGCTCAATTCAAAGGATGTAGCACTGTTCAGTGTAAGGAATTCCGGACTACTCTCTGTATGCTCAAACGACACAAATTGTGGCCCTGTTACAATTACGCAATACAATCCATCTCGCAGAATTTCACTTTCGCCTCCAAGATGAGAAAACAATCATTAGCGAAATAGTATAGTGTCACGATAAGAGAAAATGGTTTAATTATCATACCACAATGTTTGCCGTACTTGGTCTGCACGTCTGGAAATCATTCCTTAATGTGTGGATAGGCTGCCATTATTAACAAGTTTGCTATTTTCAATTCAATTTTGTATCAAAAAGCATTTTTCTTAAATGTGGCATTTTCAATTCGCAATGTGATTTGTAATGACCCTCGTCATGTGAAAATGCGCCCATCATATAAATAGCCCACTCAGCTATCACTCCTTCTGGTAAGGAGAAACATAACATATTGAGTGATTTTAGAGCGAACAGCATCGCCTATGGCCTGACTGCGCAAAAGCACATGTTGGGTTTAACAAACGCTTGCCGAAACGCATAAGACCCATTTTCGCATGACGGCGCTATTGACGTGTGATTTAAATGTGTGGAAAGAAAACTGCGTTTAAATCAAATATAAACATACGATATATTTCGATAGTGAAGAAAGATACTCATAACAAGGCATATGAGGACACATATGAAGTGCTCTCCCGTAGTATATTTTTTATTTTACTCACACTAATGTGTGGTTTGACAATGCTAACACACATTTCGTGCGGTGAATATGCAGCTTACAAGTGAAAAACACAACACAATAGTTAAACTTTTGTTTAATTGTATTTAATTATTTAGAAAAGTAAATTGCTAATTTTATTTCAAAGTCAGCGTATACGCCGACTACATTTTTAAAAGACATTTATTGTTATAAATATATTTAATATAATATATTAGGTTGTTTTCGGTTTTAGCGATTAAAAAGCATTTTCGAGGTTGCCTATAGTATGCCTGTAGTAATTCATGAACTCATATCCAACTGTCTATGTATTGAGAACTGTGAATATAAACAAGCTTAACCTTCTGCTATTGCATTCGTATTATTATTATAAATTGTTTGTTATATTCGGGTTTAGCAATTATGAAACTTTTTTTTGTCAATCGTATCGCTGAAGTTATTGTTGAACTTATGTTCAACGTTTTATAAATTGAGAATATAAACAAAGACCTATAGATAATATGGGTCTTTGATATAAATAAGCGTTAACTTTTTCCCGAATCTCTCATTTTACGACCTGTACTACGTCATTGAGTTGTATGCGAGAGCGTAACCTATTGCGTTGTTATAACCCGTAAACTTTCCTTTGTTTATCGACAGACGCATCTATTAATAGCCTCATATATCATGAATGCCAAAACAACCGGGAAAAAGAACCACATGACCAAATAGGACGCAAAACGCAAATACCATGCGACTACGACTTTTATTATGTAAGAAGGCTCCGCAATTCCTTTGAAGTCGGAGCCTTGTGATTGCTATTACTTAAATAATTGACCTCTAACTGAAGTAAGCAAAGGAAACGCAGCACCTAATTGACCCATTCCTTCTATGTGCGAAGGCAGATTGAATTTTACTAATGTATGGTTTGCCTATTATAACACACATTATAATGCGGTAAATATGCGACTAACAAGTAAAAAACACGATAATTAAACTTTTGTTTTGAATTAAGTTATTTAGAAAACAAAATTCCAAACCTTATTTCAAAACAGCAAGACTACATTTTTTAGAGAATATTATTGTTATATTTAAATGTTTTTTTTAACAGTTTCAGCGATAATGAAACATTTTTTTATGTTGTCTATCGTATCCCAGTAATAATTGTTGAACTCGTGGTCAACGTACTATTAATTGAGACCTGTGAATATAAACAAGCGTAACCTTATACTACTGCGTTATTCTCACACGGACTCCCCTTTGTTTATCGCCAGCCTCAGATTTATGAATGAGCTGAGCGAAAATACTACGTCACGCACACGCAGCAGAAAGTGGACTATTTTAATCATTCATAAACAATCTCCTCCGCGACACGTACAATACGATCATTGTTTATTGATTCTTTTCTATAAAACACCGTTCGAAATTATTGAATGTAACACGATATTAATATAATGTTGCCATTTGCGAATACACATAATTGGAGAACTCAAACCTCTTGCATAAATTATACAACTCTTTCTTGCGCGGATACGCAAGCGGGTATTGGGTTAATCATACCTAGTCGTATCGACCTGAATTTCACACTAAGCACTTTAGACGGGCGCTAAAGCGCCCATCTAAAAATTGTCGGGACATTTGACCAAAAAGCAGGACACCTTAAACAATCTATCATTCCACCTTTACTGTAGTCAGTATAATACTAACAAAAACTCTTGATACTTTTATTCAAGACATAAAACATCTGATATGAAGCATGAAATCTAAAACATAACAATAACTGTTTTATTAAATAAGACAATAGCAAACAACGAAGATAATATTCATATGTTTAAGAGTACAAAATCTGGAACATTAGGACAACAATACTCATTATATTACTTTCAATGGCAAACATTAACGCAGGGGAGGCTATCCAGTACACTGAAAGTACGGGTTACAGTAAACTTACTTGTCAATTGTCGCGGCTTAATTGGAGTAGGATCAAACTGTCATGCATAGCACCACGTTGTTTTTAGCTTAATTGGAGTAGGGTCAAACTGTCATGCATAGCACCTCGTTGTTTTTATTACAATTACACCCAATTACGCTAGACAGGATGGGTGTCACTTATTGGACTGTTTGTTGCGATTTTGGTATATTGCACATTCGGATTATCCTGCTATTTTGGAACTAAACATTGAATGTAAAAGACTGATTAATGACGTAGAAATAATTTTACAAAACAATTGTTTTGTAAACCGTTTCAAACAAAGACAAAAACAAACACATTTTCAACATTCATTTCATTATAATACAACTATCGATAGCAATAAGCGACCAATATCTTTAAGACCACCATGGTGTAAATGCATGAAAAAATCAATAATAAGCCAATAAGGTGTCATAAACAACACTGGTACACACGAGAAGAAGAATCGGATTGTTAATTGGGGGCAATAAAGGGATTAGCGGTGGTAAGTGTTAGCAAAACAGAGCTTGAATAGCAAATTTTATTTGGAACCTATAGACCTTGCATCGTTTTTTACGAATGTCGGGACAAATCGTCTCATATCGGAACGCCGGGACAAAGGGCCCAAAAGCGGGACTGTCCCGCCGAGATCGGGACGTCTGGCATGTATGCATATAACCTCATCATTTAAGGTATGTTAAACCTAATGAGATTGTGAACCACATTACCACATGAGATATTAAACGACATTACCACATGAGATTGTGAATCACATTACCAAATTAGATTGTGAACCACATTACCTACTGAGATTGTGAACCACATACCTAATGAGATTGTGAACCACATACCTAATGAGATTGTGAACCACATACCTAATGAGATTGTGAACTACATACCTAATGAGATTGAGAACCACATACCTAATGAGATTTTGAACCACATACCTAATGAGATTTTGAACCACATACCTAATGAGATTGTGAACCACATACCTAATGAGATTGAGAACCACATACCTAATGAGATTGAGAACCACATACCTAATGAGATTGTGAACCACATACCTAATGAGATTGTGAACCACATACCTAATGAGATTGAGAACCACATACCTAATGAGATTTTGAACCACATACCTAATGAGATTTTGAACCACATACCTAATGAGATTGTGAACCACATACCTAATGAGATTGAGAACCATATACCTAATGAGATTGAGAACCACATACCTAATGAGACTGAGAACCACATACCTAATGAGATTGAGAACCACATACCTAATGAGATTGTGAACCACATACCTAATGAGATTGTGAACCGCATACCTAATGAGATTGAGAACCATATACCTAATGAGATTGTGAACCACATACCTAATGACATTGAGACCCATATACCTAATGAGATTTTGAACCACATACCTAATGAGATTGAGAACCACATACCTAATGACATTGAGAACCACATACTTAATGAGATTGAGAACCACATACCTAATGACATTGAGAACCACATACCTAATGAGATTGTGAACCATATACTTAATGGGATTGAGAACCACATACCTAATGAGACTGAGAACCATATACTTAATGGGATTGAGAACCACATACCTAATGAGATTGAGAACCACATACCTAATGACATTGAGAACCACATACCTAATGAGATTGTGAACTACATACCTAATGAGATTGAGAACCACATACCTAATGAGATTGTGAACCACATACCTAATGAGATTGTGAACTACATATCTGATGAGATTGTGAACCACATACCTGATGAGATTGTGAACCACATACCTAATGAGATTGTGAACCACATACATAATGAGATTGTGAACCATATACAATATGAGATTGTGAACCAAATACTAATGAGATTAAGAAACACATACTGAATGAGATTGCGAATCACATACCTAATGAAATTTTGAACCACATACCTAATGAGATTGTGAACTACATTACCTTATTGTACTGTGAACCACATTACATAATTTTACTGTGTTCCACACTACCTAATTTTTACAGGTGAACCACATTACTTAATTGTAATTATAAATTACATTTCTTAATATTACTGTAAAGCACAAACAAGATCAGACTGTGTGAACTTTACTCCAACAGCTTGTGAACCCACATACAGTGACCTTCAAAATATATTACAATATATAACATACTACACCACAAACAATAAGCTACCAGACACACATTTACACACCCATCTCTGAGGACCCATTTACCCACCAATGTCCATCCCACAGAGATGAAACTGCCACATACAATTGCACACAAAGGTCAGCAATGTAAAGCTAGACAAATGACCACTGTCCAGTCTGTCCTGGGATCTAATCTATACAAACAGAGCTGAAGGTCATTGTAAAATGAATGTATCATTTATCAGGATTTGCTCCAACAGCAAGCCGTCTGCAGAACATATCAATTTTCTTGTTCAGTGTCTCCTTGAAAAATTATGACAGACAACATTTGTATGATGAGTAGCCGCATATTGATCTCATGATTAATTTGATGTAAAATTTAACACACAAAAAACACAAAATGGAAATTTAAGATGGTTACAGCTCTTCTGAAATGAAACATTAAATTGAACACTTAATGAACTACAGATAAAATCCAAAATGCTTTGACTGTTTATAGATCAGAAGTTTATTAATAGCTGGTCGCTGAATCTTCACAACTCCTCTATGTATGGACCTGCCCCTGTGACCTTTCAGGGGAAAACATTTAATTTTGAGCCAAAGTCGGTCAGATTTATCCTGGTTGCCCAGGTATTTGTCAAAAGAAATAATTTTGATCCAAATAAAAAAATTGATTTTTTTTTAAATGTAAAGACAATTCATGTTCGCTGCCCTCAAAAGGACAAGGCTACTTCGCCAAGGAAGAGTGGACATGGTACAAACTCCCACTTCCAACTCCTAGCCAGCTGCACCACCTTTATGGCCACTCTTGAAGTCACCAGCTGTCCACCTGAACCCAGCTGAACCCTTTTCTCAGAATGTTGAGCGTAGTGAGTACTTATCCTGGGACACTTCCATTATTTTCTAAGGCCACCTCCTTGAAGTCCTGGTCTGCATCGCTGTTCCAAGTCCGCCCCATCCCTCCTGTACGCTGCAACTTCCGCTGCCCCGGTGATTCAGTCCCTCTTGCAACAATGTAGTGAATCAACTATCCACCTACAGACAATTACTATTCCCCTTGGTGATTCTTCCAAGTTCTGGGAGTCAGCTGGAGAGGACGTCTTGGATCGGGGGGATGACGGTTATCGCAGGATTAGCAGAGCCGCCCGCAGAAGTTCCCCTATCCGACCTACCTCAGACAATGTAGTGAGTCCAATATTTAGCTACGAACCATTACCATTCTGCTTGCAGATTCTTTGGAGAAGTCTTCAAGAAAATCTTTTGCGGGTGACTCTTGCCCTGGTCGCAACGTGTATGCTCCAGCTGCTGACCGAGAAATGCTTTGACTAATTTGACTGTCATTATAAAGGCAGCAATTTTATTCACTATGAAAATTGGGAGGATTACAGAAATAATAGCAAACCAGAGTTTTGTTATTTGGCACACATGAAATAAAACAGAAGCTGTGCACATGTGAGTGGGTTGGGTACATCTCTATGGACCTAGAACCGGGTAAATGACCAGCAATTAATGCAAAATGAAGTCTGCATGTAACCTGACACTGTCACCCGATAAAGAGTCTGGGCTTATAATTACACACCCGGGACTCTGTAATGGTGACAAGATATTGTAATCTGTGACACATCATTAAAAGGCCATAACTCTCTGTCACATATGGCCTCCATATGTTTTGGTGGACTCTAGGCTTGATCTGTGATTGAACAAATTAAATAAATATTTCATTGAAATTTCAATGGACAGATATTTCTTTTGTTCACATCAATACAATTATGAAACCATTTTCCTACTTCATGTGGTTATATTCCATTGCAATCAGTTGTGCATAATATGATTTCTAGTTTTCTGTAAAAATATTTTTTCTGTATTCAGTTTTGAGAATGCTATAACTTAACTTAGAAATGTGCATAGGCCCAGTGCCAGATTAGCACTGTGGGCCTCCCATAGGCAGGGAAACTAGAACGCCAGTGCATAGTTGATTTCATTTGTTAACTCTTTCAGTGCTGGAACCGAATTTTGATGGCCTTTGCAAACAGTTTGAACAGAACGTGGCGTCTCATCAGGATCCAAGTAGTTTGCTATTATGATAGTATTCTTTGAATTTTTTTGAAGAAAATGCTTATTTTAGAAATTTAGCAGACGACATTTTAGCAGACGACAAATTTCCCTACATGCAAAGTATTAAATTAAGTCAAGGCTGGCAAGACATAAAATATTTCTTTTTATAGGTATAAAATGTCACTACAATTCTGTAATGCCAATACAACATTATAATTATTAGATGTAGAATTTAAGAAAACAATTATTTAAAAAAGTTTTCTTATATGTTTTAAATTGATAAACTTATAAGATAAAATCCAGACCCTATTAAATTGCATGTTAATTGCACTATGGAAACAAACAAACAAACTTGCAAGTCTAGCTAGAACCATTGTTTTATTTATATACAACACATGTTTTCATAACAGAATAGTAATTATCTGTCTGAAGTCTTATGGTAGCGCACCCGTAATGATTTCCCGCGATTTATTTTACGATCATTGCCGATCTTCAATGATCGGTTATTTTCGAGAGATGAATTTTATTTTTTTCAAACTTCGAATTTAGATATATGTTTACTTAATTCCTTTATAATACAGTATTTTCACAATAAATATTGACTTTGATCCAAATATCATCTGAAAAATACAATTTCGCGATTTCTTCAAAGATCACAGAGCCTTTTAAACTGATAACTTATTTATATCTAATTTAAGCCATTACGCATGTGAAGTTGTCGTGGCCGAGGGGTTAAGGCGATAGACTAGAAATCTTTTGGGATCATCCCGCGCCGGTTCGAATCCTGCAGACGTCGCATACTTTTTGGGGCGCGTTTTATTTATTTTCTAACGTAATTTGATTTTATATAGCATATAAGCTATGTTTATTGTTAAATATGTTGCAATTTTTATGCACATTCTTCAATTTTTAAAATAAAAACGTTATGGCTTAATTGGGTGATTTACTGCTGAAAATACGAATCATGCATGTTGCATTTTTATTTTTATTTCAAAAAGTAAATGCTAAATCTCTCTTTTTCTTGGTATTTTTGCTGTATATAGTGTATCTATAAAAACTAAGTTCAAAATATTACTTAAATGATACTATTTTGAATTTTATGACACTTTGTTTTTTAACAATACCAATTTCTTCTTGGCTGAAACCACTTACATTTCATGGCGCTCTTCCCTAGATAACATGTTAGAAAAATAAATGTCTGTAAAAGAACACTTACTTCATCTTGTTTAAACTTTAAACACCTTTACTGCATCTGAACACACCAACTGCATGTCCATATTTGGAAATCTGGATGAATTATGGAACTTTCATATACCCTAGGGGTGCAAATAAACTGGACAAAAGCGTAGCGTGGGGGTGGTTTTGAAAAGAGCTGTCAGAGGACAGCGCCCTCGACTATTCGAGTGCTTGACAGTATAACGTAAGCCATCATGGGGAAATTGTCCATATTCAATAATTTATTATAAAAAAAGGAAAAAAAAAATTATTTTTTTTTGGGGGTGGGGGGGGTTAGAGGGGGTATAATGTGGGGTGTGGTCATTTATTAGACAATCTTTCAAAAATAAAAAAAGGAAAAAAAAATATTTACTTTTTTTTTTGGGGGGGGGGGGGGTTGGGGGGAGTAGGGGGGTGAGAGGGAGGGGGGGGGGTATAATGTGGGATGGGGTAATTTATTAAATGATGTTAAAAAAAAAATTGGGGGGGGGAGGTTGGGGGGGTAGGGGGGGGTGAGAGGGGGGTATAATGTGGGGTGGGGTAATTTATTAGATGATGTTTAAAAAAAATAAAACAAAAATTTGGGGGGGGGGGGAGGTTGGGGGGGGAGAGGGGTTCTGGGTAGGGGTGTGGGGTATTGTTTGGGTGTTATCCATTGTGGTATTCAGGTAAGTGTTGTTTTGTCACAGTGATAATGAAATGTGATCATAAATAAAGAAGTTATGGCAATTTAAGCAAAATGTTCAATTATCTAAGTGTAAAAGGGGCCATAATTATGTCAAAATGCTTGATACAGTGGTCTGCTCTTGTTTATAGGTTGGGGTCATGTTGGTTAACAAGTATGCAAAATATGAAAGCATTATGTCAAGGGACAATGAAAATAATTGGGGTAGTACGCAAAGTTTAACATAGATTTATCAATAATATGCATATTCTAAGTATAAAAGGGGCAATAATTCTGTCAAAATGCTTGATACACTTGTATGCTCTTGTTTATAGGTTGGGGTCATGATCGTAAACAAGTATGCAAAATATGAAAGCAATATGTCAAGGGACATTGAAAATATTTGGGGTAGTATGCAAACTTTAACATTTGCTGCAGATTCTAAGTGGAAAAGGGGCCATAATTATGACAAAAAGCTTGATAGAGTTGTCTGCTCTTGTTAATAGGTTGGGGTCATGTTGGTTAACAAGTATGCAAAATATAAAAGCAATATGTCAAAGGATATAGGAAATATTTGGGGTAGTATACAAAGTTTAACATAGATTTATCAATAATATGCATATTCTAAGTATAAAAGGGGCAATAATTCTGTCAAAATGCTTGATACAGTTGTATGCTCTTGTTTATAGGTTGGGGTCATGATCGTAAACAAGTATGCAAAATATGAAAGCAATATGTCAAGGGACATTGAAAATATTTGGGGTAGTACGCAAACTTTAACATTTGCTGCATATTCTAAGTGGAAAAAGGGCCATTATTATGACAAAATGCTTGATAGAGTTGTCTGCTCTTGTTTATAGGTTGGGGTCATGTTGGTAAACAAGTATGCAAAATATGAAAGCAATATGTCAAGGGACAATGAAAATAATTGGGGTAGTACGAAAACTTTTACATTTGCAAGGAAACGGAAATGGCACGGAAACGGAAACGCCGACACCAGGGTGAGTAGGATAGCTCCACTATATATATTTCATATATAATAGTCGAGCTAAAACGCATGGAAAGCCTACCTAAAAATTTGCATGTAGTTCAATGAAACGATGCTGATTAAGAAAATAATACATTAGATTATATTTGGATAAGTTCCCATTACGTGTGCGCTACCTTAAAGGTCATAAGAATTTCAAAGTCACAAAAGGCAGGGTCTTATCAACATTCATTCAGAACAATACTTCTTATTGCATTCAAATTGCATAAGGAAGATATCGCTGAGGATCTGCGCTGACAACAAACACTTTACACAACGTCCCAAATACTATTGTCTGATTTTAAAGTATATCAAACCAACAAATATACTTCTTGTTGTTTTAACAGCTAAAATTTCATTATCTTATATAAAATAAAAATTGTCAAAGGTGTAAAAAGCACACATTATCATTTTAGATAAAAAATAACAACAAAATAAAGCGGCTTTTTTTAAAGTTCTTGTTTGTATGACATTGACCCATTTAAAGACTCATAATCATACATTTATTGCAAGATATTTAGTTTGTTGATATACAAATATGCTCAAAAATTCATAAAAGCTGTTAGGGGACATGACGTGTAACTATGCAAGGGAAGATATATTTTGGGAAAAGTATATTACCATAAAAGTTTATTAAAAAAAATATTTTTATTCGCCAATGAATTTTCATAACATTTTGTTAATAAACTAAAACACAATGGTCAACAATCTGCAGACCTAGCTGTAATAGTTTAACATATACATTCAAAACATACACATAAATCATTATGATGGCATGCTTGCTTCCACCATTATAGAATCAGGTCCCTTAGATGGTTCCTAAAGGGCTCATCCAACCCCAATCTTATTGAGACTATATTCAGGAATCACTTAGCACAATGAACTCTCCTGTGACTTTTCCACCCTGATTTTTGACAACTGAAATATTAGCAAAGCCATAATTTTATGTCATTGGGGAAAAACTGCTCTTCAAACAGAGGTTAAATAAGGCTATGTGAGCTCTTCAATGATGCGGATAGGTTTGCTTAATGATGATTAAGGTTGCAAAGTTCATGAGGAAATTTCTGGACATCATTATGTCCCATCTACTATGACAATGATGAGGCTGATGGAGTGTTTAGAAGAGGGCTTCAGAACTGAATGTCTGTATGATTAAAGCTGAGTTATAGTCAGCTATTTAAGGTTATAGAGGCAATATATTCATGATAAAATGGTCCAAGCGGAACATTTATATTCTCTCATTCTGTCTTTATACATTTTGTTCATTAATGGTCATTTCTTCCAAATATTTTAGTTTAAAAGAATCAAAACTAAAAAAGAGGATATTTGTTGCTATCTTAATATTCTTCAATTTAAAACATTATGAGTGATCAGAGGAATTAATATTTTCAAGAGTGTTGGAGCAACAATATTTTTTAGAATAATATTGACTCAAAATAATGATATCATTTCACAGTAAAACTATCAGACGAGTATAAAAATTATCAATAATTTTGATGATTTTTTTCAATGTTTGAAACCGCAAATGACCAGTTTTAAATCACAGATATTTCTGTATGGACCACAAGCATAATAAAATAAACAGACATTATCAAAGTATAGGCCAGTAATTGTCTATAATGACTAAGATTGTGGCTAATAAGAAAAAGCTCAAAAGTTATAATGCTGATGTCCATTCTGAGTAAGGTAAAGAATGTTGTTGTAAGTGCTGCTGCTGCTGCTGTTGATGACGATGAAGGCCAAAATTTCAATATCACAACAACAATCCAAAATGTAGATACTTTCCAAAGCTAGCATGAAATGCTGTCAGAGATGATACATTTTTGCTATGGTGTTGCACATTTTTTTGTTAATGAATATAAAAGTGATAACTGAAATAAAGGTTCCAATTCAGTAGCTGTCAACAGACTTGAGTGGCCAAGAAAATCTAATCAAGGAAGAAACTAAGAAAGCATCAGAGATTGTGATGACCACTGATATCATTCCTTTAATTTCCAGTAAGGCTTGTCAGCCATCTTGGAACCTATGATGATAGGATCTTTTGCCTTTCAACATATTGACCATAGCACAAATGTGTGATGATGCCGGAGATTACTAGGCTTACTTGACAGACATGTTCTCCTGGCAGGCCCGGTGTGCCCAGTATGCAAACGTACCCATCGACCCTGACAGCAGGTCACCTTGACCTCCACACCTGCGGGCACTCCCCTCACTGGAGCACACTAGAACTGGAAACAAAATGTATAGGTCATGATAGAATGAGAATAACATGGTTGTGGTGAAAATAGTATAAGTGAGCCGCTCTCTGTGAAAACTGGGCTTACTGCATGAATGTTAAGTGTCAACCCAGATTAGTCTGTGGAGGCGAAACACCCTAATAAGGAGCGATTATTTGGACTGTATAGAATTTTTCCTTTAAAGGAAGTCTCTTCTAAACAAAAATCCAGTCTATGCGAAAAGTGTCGTCCCTGTGACAATACTTTACCCAGCTGCTTAAGGCTGGTTCTCACAGAGCACAGCTCTAGTATAACCAAGAGTATTAATGTTTATTGTGATGGAATATGGATACTAAGTAGTAATGGCAAATCCACAAGTGAAAATCAATATACTCTATGAACGCGAGTGAATCAAAAAGGGATATTCTATCTAAAACAAATCCAATTTTTTTTATTCACGTATATTCTGATCACATTTTGTTATGTATTTAAAATGGATTGTTCTGGAAAAACTTGCAGGACTCTTAAAGACATCAGAATGATGACATCATTTCACAATATTCAGTCAAGCATCATAATTATGTGTTCATTTACTTTGTTAAAGTGGGATTGGTGTTAAAACAAAACAAATTAACAAAGTGGTAATAATTAACTGTTATATAACATTTAATTACATATTTTATACTACTTTACTTTCCCTAAGCAACTACCCAGTTTAAGTACTATTATTTCATCTTCACTAAATCATAACTTAATTAGCAGAACCCACATATCAATTATAATTCCAACCATACACTCCACTATATCTTGCTTAATAGCTCTACAATAGTGGCTCGCATAGGAGATATATCTCCATACATGCCACAACTGATACAAATGGCCCCTTTTATCAGATAACACCATAACCCCATGTTTTTCTATCAGTTTGGGGTGAAGCATTTCACTTTTATTTCCTATTTGATACAAGGGCTCTAAGATCCCCTCTCCATTTGCCAAGCATTTCAGAGCCGTTTTCTTCAGATACTTATCACCTCTAATTGCAGATAGATCACTGTTAAAGTGACAACCACTTGTTAAAAGGTAGTTGTGTGTTTCTAGTTGGAAAGTGTGGAATTTTAAACACACCCTCAACAGTGGCCCAGACTCTTGTAAAATTATACATCTAAATCTGTCATTGCAAATGAGTCAACTCGACAAGAGGTCACCGCTGTCAGCTATAAATCTTCATGTTACAAAGGCACTGCACAGGCTAATCAGGGACCACACTTTCCCAGTTTTATGGGTTTTTTTCGTTTAAAGGAATTCTCTTCTAAACAAAAATTTAGTATTGGTAGAGTTTCGTTACTAATTAGCCTGTGTGGATTGCACAGGCTTATCTGGGATTACACTTTTCGCAAATGCATTGAGCCAGTTTTCCCATGTTAATGTGTCATTGCCAATGATTCAATAAAACAAGAGGTCAGGCTGTCAGCTAAAAATCTACCATCTTTTAAGTCTGATACCAATATAGCTACAGAATTGTTTCATGCTTTACTAACATCAAACAGAATAATATAAATGCATGTATACACGAATAACATTGTAAGGTTCCATGAATATGCTCCATGAATGTTTCATTTATAAAATAACTTAACAAGATTATAAATTTTCGTTCTACATAATAGTAACTTCTAGAGTCACTGATATTGAATTTACATCACTTTAGCAGATGACAACTGGTACCAACATAATTATTTTTGCAATATATGTCTCTCATGATAAACATTGCTTTTTGTTGTTTTTTTACTCCTATAATCTGTAAAAGTAATATAATCAGAAAACAAAAGAAAACTTTGAGCTTAAAAAGGTAATGCTTCAGAATAATATTGTCCACTAAAAATTAGCAGCATCAGTCTTGTCTAATCTCAGACAAAAGTGTTGTTTTACCCCTATAATTGACAATAAAAAACACTCAAAACCAAATGAAAATATCAAATTATGAAACTAATCAAATCAGCATTAACAAGGGTTTCAGGACAGCCATAAAACCAATGCCTATGTTTGCACACTGGGCAATTATTCTGGGACAAATCACCGAGGAAAGGGCAAGATCCCGGATTCTAATCTGCAAACGGATCCTCCCATCAGGGCCGGGCTGTCTTAATCAAACTTTATCACGCTTTAATTGGCACAAAGACATGTTTATGACTGTGTGCAAAGTGGGGTCAGAGTAGCCTGGTGTTTGTCCAATGACCAAACAATGATAATGTTATTCTCCAACCAAGTTTTTTCATACCGCTCTATCTAATTTATTAGTATAAGCCCATAGGCCAACATATGACATATTTTTTACCTTTTGAACCCCAGCGTTATGTAACTAATTATCAGTTGATACATAGTTTAATACTTCAACATGCCTTTTCCTCTTATGACAGATATTTAAATATGTCAACATATTTACAAACTAAGTGTTTCATATGTATATACTTTTTGGTTTATAATTATAAACATATTTTCTAGTACTGGAAGAATATGTTCTCTCATCTTATATAGAACAATGAATTTTTAACTAGCAAATATGTCCATTTAAGTCTAATAACTATGAACACAAAAGAAAGATGGCAAAACAGTCAGATGAAGCCCTGGAATGCATAACTTATGAGATCATGGTCAATAATTTATTGCCCGACCATTCAAACATGGCCATATAAATCTTTTGAAGGCAAAGTTAAGAGTTATTCCAGTCTGACAGACTGTTTACTTACAGCCCTGGGATAACCCCATTCAGGAAATATAAATTCTCCCCTAAAGTAAACACTTCACTGGACCATAGACTGGCAGAATAAGGCAAGTGAAAGGCAATAAGTCACCTCAAAGTGGATTATCATAACTCTTTTACGATATATCTTTCAAACAATATACAATAAGTATAAGATATATTGAGGCACCATGATAAACATTCCACGCTCTCTTCAAAGAGCAGCAATCAAATAGGTGAATAGAGCATTTAAGTGATATAATAAACACTGAAAAATACAACTCTTATCTGTCTCTCAGGGCTGGTTACATTTTTATATGACATCAAATAATGTTGTTTTATGCCCAATAACATAAAGTAATCACTCTCCTCAACCACAACTAATGGCTATAACGTGCTGCTATAAAAACTCATATCATTTTAAGACGTATTAGTCATAATGTTAATTTAAGGCTTTTAATTTTAGATCCATTGCATAAAAGGCTTAGGCTTATATAAACACGATCAAGTATGTTTCCTGGGTAGAACCAATACTTGGTGTATTTGGGGGTCAGATCCCACATTGGGAATCGAATACATGACCTCCTAGCCAACACCATATCCAATATGCCACTGCAATTACTGAAATAATATAACAATTAATTGAGTTCCAAATAATTAGCCTGAGGTATTTTCAGCAAAGATTTTATCTTGAAAAAGCCAAAAAAAAATTGCAAACAGAATACTTCACAGCACAACAGAATTACAAAGTAAAGAGTTTACATCTTCATTTCATATGAGCCTTGCTCTGAGAAAAGGGGGTTTAATGCATGAGTGTTAAATACTTCCACTTGTATGGACTTTATCGCTTAAAGGAAGTCTTTTCGAAATAAAATTCTAGTCAATGCGGAAAGTGTCATCCCTGATTAGCCCTGGGACAACACTTTACAGCCATGCATTTAACCCGGTTTTCTTAGAGCAAGACTCATACTTAAAATCCACCAGTCAGGTACCTTGATTCCCGTCAGAGATGATGTCACTGGCCCCTTTCTGAACGATGGTGACATTACCCAGCCTGGATGACAGGGTCTTGACGCTCGCTGCAGGGTCTACACCATCAGGCTTGCCTCCAACCTTGAAAATGGATGGTAAATTAAGCCCTGGGAAAACTGGGCTTTATGCATATACGTAAAGTGTTGTCCGGGCGTAAAGGATCCAGGCGGAAAGTGTTGTTCCTGATTAGTCTGTGCATACTGAACAGTGCAAACTGAACAGGCTGTGCATACTGAACAGGCTGTGCATACTGAACAGGCTGTGCATACTGAACAGGCTGTGCATACTGAACAGGCTGTGCATACTGAACAGGCTGTGCATACTGAACAGTGCATACTGAACAGTGCATTCTGAACTGGCTGTGCATACTGAACAGGCTGTGCATACTGAACAGGCTGTGCATACTGAACAGGCTGTGCATACTGAACAGGCTGTGCATACTGAACAGGCTGTGCATACTGAACAGTGCATACTGAACAGTGCATACTGAACTGGCTGTGCATACTTAACAGGCTGTGCATACTGAACAGTGCATACTGAACAGGCTGTGCATACTGAACAGGCTGTGCATACTGAACAGGCTGTGCATACTGAACAGGCTGTGCATACTGAACAGTGCATACTGAACAGGCTGTGCATACTGAACAGTGCATACTGAACAGGCTGTGCATACTGAACAGTGCATACTGAACAGTGCATACTGAACAGGCTGTGCATACTGAACAGGCTGTGCATACTGAACAGGCTGTGCATACTGAACAGTGCATACTGAACTGGCTGTGCATACTGAACAGGCTGTGCCTACTGAACAGGCTGTGCATACTGAACAGTGCATACTGAACAGGCTGTGCATACTGAACAGTGCATACTGAACAGTGCATACTGAACAGGCTGTGCATACTGAACAGGCTGTGCATACTGAACAGTGCATACTGAACTGGCTGTGCATACTGAACAGTGCATACTGAACAGTGCATACTGAACAGGCTGTGCATACTGAACAGTGCATACTGAACAGTGCATACTGAACAGTGCATACTGAACAGGCTGTGCATACTGAACAGGCTGTGCATACTGAACAGGCTGTGCATACTGAACAGTGCATACTGAACAGGCTGTGCATACTGAACAGTGCATACTGAACAGGCTGTGCATACTGAACAGGCTGTGCATACTGAACAGTGCATACTGAACAGGCTGTGCATACTGAACAGTGCATACTGAACAGGCTGTGCATACTGAACAGGCTGTGCATACTGAACAGTGCATACTGAACAGGCTGTGCATACTGAACAGTGCATACTGAACAGTGCATACTGAACAGGCTGTGCATACTGAACAGTGCATACTGAACAGGCTGTGCATACTGAACAGGCTGTGCATACTGAACAGGCTGTGCATACTGAACAGTGCATACTGAACTGGCTGTGCATACTGAACAGGCTGTGCCTACTGAACAGGCTGTGCATACTGAACAGTGCATACTGAACAGGCTGTGCATACTGAACAGTGCATACTGAACAGGCTGTGCATACTGAACAGTGCATACTGAACAGGCTGTGCATACTGAACAGGCTGTGCATACTGAACAGGCTGTGCATACTGAACAGTGCATACTGAACTGGCTGTGCATACTGAACAGTGCATACTGAACAGTGCATACTGAACAGGCTGTGCATACTGAACAGTGCATACTGAACAGTGCATACTGAACAGTGCATACTGAACAGTGCATACTGAACAGGCTGTGCATACTGAACAGGCTGTGCATACTGAACAGGCTGTGCATACTGAACAGTGCATACTGAACAGGCTGTGCATACTGAACAGGCTATGCATACTGAACAGTGCATACTGAACAGGCTATGCATACTGAACAGTGCATACTGAACAGGCTGTGCATACTGAACAGGCTGTGCATACTGAACAGTGCATACTGAACAGGCTGTGCATACTGAACAGTGCATACTGAACAGGCTGTGCATACTGAACAGGCTGTGCATACTGAACAGGCTGTGCATACTGAACAGGCTGTGCATACTGAACAGTGCATACTGAACAGGCTGTGCATACTGAACAGTGCATACTGAACAGGCTGTGCATACTGAACAGTGCATACTGAACAGGCTAATCAGGAATGACACTTTCCACCTAGACTCAATTTAAGTCTAGAAGAGACTTCCTTTTAACAAAAAAGTTCATTAAGCAGAAAGTGTCATCCCTGATCAGCCTGTGCATAGGTACTCCACAGGCTTATCTGGGATGACACTTTAGGCACATGCATTAAACCATGTTTTCCCAAAGCTAGGCTCAACTAGACAAGCTCCAATAATGTGAAAAAGAATGTGATATTATAGCCAACTGAAGTAATCTAAACCATCATAAATATAACAAAAAGTAAAAAAAAACACTAGAAGTTTTATGTAACACAAGTTGGAGACTCAACTTTTTTTGAGTTACGCACTTAGTAATTACGTTACCCTTAATATTGAATACTGTTTTAACTATGGATATTCCATCTTTTAGCACATTTTTTGTGTATTGACAACTACTATTAACTAATAACACAACCTTGTTTTATTTGTTATCAGGACAATGTTTTAAAATTATTTTTTTTTAAATAATATCTACACTAAAGTTACAACTTGCATCTTTTTATTGGTTGCTGAATTATTGTTAATATTGGTATGGTCTTGTGCTTTGGGTGACACCAATATGCGTGGAGGAAACCCCCTGTTCAGTATGGTGACCACAAACCAAACTCACATGTCTCAAATGTGTGGGGATTAAACCATGGACAACGAAGAGAGAAGTGCATGCACCAACCACTAAGCAAGTAGACAGCCATGTGAAACACGAATGTCATCGGTGTCGGTGTACATTTAAAACAGTAATTTCAGTTTGTTTTCTTGTAGACAATTTTTTAAGATAAAGATTGTACACAATTTTTGCACCATAACATGTTAATTCTATTAAACAATCAAAAGTTTATTATTGATCAATCACTGACCCTATTATCTTAAAGCATCAATCTGTCTGTTAAGGTCTTGCACAAAACTTGAAGTGTGTTCTGACAGACAAGCTGCCATAATTTAAGAACTTAAACCCATGTCAGACATAAGAACATTGTTCTCCAAAACAGATGAACTGAAAATATCTCTCAATTATAATTTCACTTGATATTTCCCATGAGAAAGTATTCTGTGATGCAATTACAGCAAATTGTCAATATTTAAAGGGATTATAATTATTTTTAACTGCCAGGACCTGCCCTGAGAGTTTAAAATGCGGACAATTATGTCACCACTACCAAATTTGGTTATTTTATTCTTTTTGTCAATCTTAAAAACTGTAGCTACTAAACGCAGGCCTTCGCAAAATGAATTAAGAAACAACCAGGCCGTAGAAAGTAATTAAATAAAAGAAGTATGTCATATCCATGCAGTATACAAAAACTAGATTCGCTTGGATGTAGTTGTTTTTTGGGGTAGGTCAGAAGTGGATATGATAAACTGTGAATGATCTGTTGCTTTGTTCATGTATTTGTATATTAATATTTCATAAATATTAAAATATAAATACCTATCCTATTGTATCAGGATTTTAAAAACTGTATTTTAATTTGGGAGCAATTGAGTAAATTCTCAGCTGATAGATAATTTTGCCAACTTTGCAAAATCCTATGAGTTAAGAAACTGTTATCAATGTAAAGTAATACTTAAACTGAAGCATCATCACCAGTAAACCTATTCTTTTACTGATGTATGAAGCTAGTATTGTGCAATAAAAAAATAATTAAACACAACATTATTTAATTCTTAAAGCTTGGGTTACAACCTTGCAATGGTCAATGCAAAGCAAAACATGTGTCGCAAATGATGCAAACACAGAATAGGCAACAAACTAAATTTATTCTGTGTTTCCTTTCCATTTTTATCATTTCCATAGGCTTATCACAATAAGGGGCTACCCACCTTGATGGCACATAAGCTCATAACACATTCTTGCACTTAAGGGAAAATAAATATCGCTGAATATTAAATACATACATATTGAAATGAACAAAAAAAATTATGTAGATCTTCAATCAATGTCAAATCTACAGATGTAATTGTAATCAACAATAATCTATATGCCGTTCAAATAATTATTCAATTCTACATATTGTCTGTCTATGACTTAGGCCTTCTGTAATGATAATACTACCATTAACCTGTCAAATATATAAAGATATTATTCAAACATTCAATTACTATGATGTAGTGCGAGTGATAATTTATGTAAATATTGCAGTATTATCATTATCTAAATCAATTTCCCCACCCATAATCTGCAAAGATGTCACTCAGATCTCTTAATTTAAATAATAAGGGTTAAAGTAAAACCTGATTATAATTACCATAGATAATTTATTTGGCCTATTTTACAAGGACTTAACAAGTTGAACTAAAATATCCTTATCATAACATTTGGTGAATAAACTTTGACAAAAATTGAATACATTAACAGGGTATACTGATAATTTAAACACAAATCTTTCTAAATATACAACCTGTAAAATACATAATTTGACTAGTCTACTGGCAATAAAAATGCTATACATCATTTTTCAGTTCATCAAAGAATGTTAACTTTTTCATAATTTACGTTCAGAAGGGCATTATTTTGATTGGAAATATTCACATCATTAATCTCTATAGGTTCATGTTTTGTCTGTTTAACATCTTTTTATTCTGAAGCATATAAAACTGAGGTTATAATGTTCAGAACTAAATAAAAATCAATTATTTATATTTAATTATTTAAGATATTACTTCTGCAATTGCACACACTTGACATTTTGGCCACAACTTTTCATTAATGTAAGTTATAATCTGCCTACAAGTTATTTCATTTTATACACATTTTCTAAGAATCATATAATGTGACTACACTTGAAAATACCATTTCCCTTTTACCCACAATGCCTCAAGATGTTTTGCTAATGAGCCATCTGGCAGGGTTGTGGAAATTCAGTATACATAACAAACGTTCACTAGAATAACTTTGGTTTCAAAATTAAGACTTAACACATGTTGAACAATTAATACCAGATTTAACAATAAAATTCTATACAGGAAATTCTGCTTTTTTGAAAGATTTATGAGTTGTTGGTTTTGAAAAGCCTGGGATTTTCTCAATCTACTAATCATTCAAAACTTCAATGAAGAAGCAACTTTTTTCCTGGAATATTGACAGGAATCCCCGATAATGAAAATATGGCTGGCTAACTCAGCTGGTAAATGCCGGACTTAACATCCAAGGATCGTGTGTTTAATTCCCCTCCAAGCCACATAACTTGTGGGGGCCTTGATCATGAAATTATTTCCAAGGTCTTTGTCACCCAATTTATTGTAAGTTGTGCAGTTGTCAGTTACTGGCATAGGAATGGGAACTAAATATTGGAAAACCAGCTATTAAGTCAGGAAAAGTGTGAGTAGGTAATCCGATTGCCCTGACATTACAGAAATACTGTTGAAAACAGCTACAATTTTCAAAAAAACAATCCCTAGAAAGAACAAGAGCACCGCATAAAGGGTGCCAATGCTGGGCTGCGGCTGCAGTTTTGAATAAATGAAAGCTTGTCAGATTTTTTTTTTTTTTTAGAGGTCACAGTGATCTTGCCCTTTGACCTAGTGACCCAAATATGGGTGTGGCGTTTAGAACTCATCAAGGTGCATCTACATATGAAGTTTCAAAGTTGTAGATGGAAGCACTTTGATTTTAGAGCCAATGTTAAGGTTTAAGCATGATGCCAGTACCGCGGACGACGCGACACGACGAGCTGGCTATGACAATACCTCAGGTTTTCTCCAAAAACAGCCGAGCTAAAGATGGCATACATGCATGACTGTTCATTAGCTTCATATTGCAATATACGTGTACAACTTATTTTTTGGTAATAAAACTCAATGTCCATTGGTCACACAAGTAGTGAGATCAAAAGGATTTTTTTACATTCAGGATATTTTTGATATTTGTTTAAAAAACATGAGTTATGAAGAAATTAAAGGTATGGCACTTTCCAATCCTAACCAAGTTTTATTCCAATGAGCAAGCCTACTGAACAAATTTCATGATGATAAGTTATATACTTTTTGAGTTATTACAATTTAAAGCTATTTTTAATAACAGCGACCCGAACTTTAACCGATAATGAAAAGTAACAAGATGTGCGTAAATAACGAGATGTTGTGTATAAGCATACCTAGTTTCATCTGCATTACTTTTAATTAATGAAAAGTCCAGTTTTGCAGACAGACAGACAGGCCTACCAAAGGATGGACGGATGGTTGGCATGCAAACTTATAGTGCCCAACAATTAAAATTGGCCTAAAAATGCTTGCCCCAATGTGTTTGGTGCTAAATTATGAGTAAGGGAAACAACCATACACAAATTTAGCTTGTGCTACTTGTTATTATTTCCCTTGATTCCAATAACAATAACAATAGGTTTATTAAATTTGTACTGAAAGGCACTCGGCCCAAAATACAAACATACATGCAGTAATCATAAGTAGTGATATTGTATACAATATAAACAACAGTAATGGTGAGACGTGTTAAGTAAAAAAGAGTACTGCTTATAGATATATATTCAAACATTTTAGCGTTAGTTAAATGTATTTAAACCAATATCAGAGGTGGGTGTTATAAAATGATTTAGTCGCATATTTACTGACCAGTATCGCACAAACTGTAAACAATATGGGAGTTTGACTTCAGTTACAGTCAACTTGCCCATAATTTTTATCATACCACCGCATTGATATCTTCCTGATATACATGTAACATTGCCTGATATATTTTTTTATATCATGGTCAACAGGAAGTTCTCATATCAGTCAATGTTTGCAGGTAGTTAATATTAATCAGAATCATTTTTGTTAAAATAGGATCAGCTTCAACAGGACAAAAAATTTGATACCAATATGTTATTTATATAATACACATAAAGCAACATAAACAGCAAAAAACATATTTAACAAGTATTAAGTGCAAGTACTCATGACGTCATCATAAACACACCAAACGTCAAAAATCATATTCATTACCGCAAAATATGCAAAGTTGTAGCGATTATTTGTCACTATTTCTTATAAAATGGGGTACGTAGAGGTATGATTAACAGAAAAACAGATTACTGCCTGATCATTTTGTAATATATCAGGCTTGGCACGAATAAAATAACGGCTCAGCAAGCCTCGCCATTAATTTTATTCTAAGCCTCGCCTGATATATTTCAAAACTATCAGGCAGTAACCTGTAATTCTCTATAAATGCAGCATCAAGATATTTACCCAATGCCAAAAAATAGCGTGCTGCTAGTGCCAGACATGATTAGCACAAATAAATGTTCTTATATAGTACATAATAATTCCAACTAGTTATCCTTGAAATATTGTTGTCTTATTATGATCATCAACAGGGCAGACTAATAAAAAGTGATCCTCATTTTCAATGCTATACACATTCTGAAGTTGTCATTTTTCAGCTGCCATGTTTCGCATTTACAAACAATATCACATTACTCCCAGTATTGCTTTACTATGAAATCTTCAATATGTCAACGCAGCCCCTGGATGTTCAACAAGCGCAACTTAAGTTGCACTTGCGTTGGTTTATTTGAACTTTAACCAGAATCCTTTATGTCATTGCCAGTAACTGCGACCTGTTGTTTGTTTACGTTATCATATAATTATGTATTTCACACCATCAACAACAAGATGGTCATTTCGAAATAAAGCGTTTTTGTCACTTTCTAGGCACTCTTTTAAAAACTCGTAAAGTTTCAACCACGATTTCATCACATACTAGGGCAAGTCCTCACCCACTCAAATGTGCACGTATTACCCAGCTTTTCGTATGAACTGGCATTTTGTCAATATTCTATTATTCTCTTACCTTCATATTTGCACACTTTATTAGAACTGGTCTCGTTGCCAATTTACTTGAAAGATGGTATGCAAAGTCAAAAGAGTTCTAATTTTTGAAAGACCCAACTGCCTATTGATAACGTCAAGTAGTTTTGCTTCGGTTTGTTTCTGGGTTTCGTTGCCATCATAGTCAATATTGAATACTTTCAGGTTTTGCTTCTTGACTTGCTGCTCAAGATTCTCGAGTCTTTTCGACCATGCTGTTAGCTTGACTGCTATGGTGTTTAGCTTTTCTGTTAGGCTGCTTACTTGTTCAGTTAATTCTTTGTTTTGCTTTTTAAGATCTTTATTGTCCTTTTCAAGGTTTTTACTGCCTTGTCAAGGGAATCAAACTTATTATTAAATTGCTAAACGCTTTTATATATTTCAATTAACAAGGTATTGGAGTCCAAATCTGTTTCTTGGTGTGTAAACACATGGGGTCAAACACAGATGCACGTTGTTGAGTAATTGAAGGTCGAAGCCACGAGTCAAGTTGTATATTCGGTGCTGTCTCGGTAGAGATCTGGCTAGATATTTAATGGTCAATTATATTTGAGCCGATATCATGTTCAATATTAATTGCTGGTCTACAAGTAGTCGTGCACTTCACTCTGTCTTCGGGGGCTCTGGGTTTGATTCTACACCTTGCACAACGAGCAGAAAAAAACAAAACAAACATATGCTGATGGTAAGAGACACATTGATCACGTCCATCTGTTCCTGTCTGTTGCTTCTGTGATTTTGGCATTCTCCTCGAGTTAAAGGATCCGATTCTTGCTAGCCACACATTTAATGCATCCCCAATTATGGTAATCCAGGTATTCCGTAGATTAATGTATCAAGCTACACTGTGTCCGCAATCAGGTACAATCAACGCTTATTTGCGATGCCTATTCAATAGGTGGATTAGAGGATCATTGTTTACTAGTGCATGAAATGTTAAGTGTACATGTTGCACTGTGCACTCTCAATAGCCATCGAACAATGAGTAATTGGTTTCTTCATATAACTTTTGCTTTAAACAAAAATACATAGTTCCAGAATCAGGTGATACATATTCCAGATGTCAATCACTGCTATCAGTATATATATTTATTTCCACAATATTCTGATATAAAATCCATTTAAATCCATGTCAAGTCACAGTTAGAAAAACACGTCTGCACCCTATGATAGTCACTAAACTACCCATAGATTCCTATGTACTATGCAGACATTCTGGTCAATATTTGCTTGCTTTAATTACTTACCAGAGAAATCAACTACATAATTTATGTCAACTTAAAATAAACTGCAAACAATGGGTAAACTATTTTTTAATATCATGAGGCAAAGAGACCAAGTAAAGTCTATGAGAGCGCTGGTAATCAACTCACCACTTTTTCGTACAGTCTTGCAAACTCAACAATGTTAGGTGTGAGTATTGCAGCTTGGTATCCAGAAATCACTGATGGGTCCTGGGTCACAACAAACAAGCCATCCTGCAGGAAAAAGGATATAAATATATTTAAATATAAAAACAACAAAAACTGACCTTGCGGTCAACTGAGATCTATGGTCAACTGCAGACAATTGACAGTCTGAATTCCCCCAGACAAAAATCACTCTATATTACACCTAAGAATAAGGGTCAACTGTCCATAACGACCAAAAGCCAGTATATTTCACTCCAAAAAATATGTTGAGAACTGGGAACAATGGTCACGAGTCAGTCTTTTCAAGTTTTTAATGTCATAGCGTCTATTGTTCATCTATTTTGTGATCTGATTGCGGTAACTGCCTTTGATATGATAAAAGCGGCCCACTGCAAGAAAACCAATAATAGGATGTTGAGAAGATTTGTTTTCCTGGGATAATTATGGGGGTAATATTCAAAATAAAATATGTCATAGCATGTAACACAATAAAATTAATTATCGCTAATTAAATGACCGCTATTTAGAACATTGTTAAGGACGCTAAATCGGAAGATGCGTACCCAGAAACGTAAGATTTTCCTTTTGCGTGGCGTGAATTGTTTAGATTATTGAGAGTGAGAATGATTGTGTGTGATTTCAAGTTTTTTGAGTGATGTGTTATCTTGTTTTGACTGATGTGGTTTTAAGTTTTGTTCATGATGTGCTTTGCCGTTTTGATAAAGAATGATTGTTTGAATGAAAAGGCTATTTATGTGATGTTTGCATACAAATATATCTTTGCAAGATTTTGGTGTCTTTTTCTTTGCATGTGAACAATACTGCTATACCGTACTTTTGGTTTATTACAGTGAATCCACTGTTGATACTTGTTCGAGCGTGGCGTCAGTGACACGTGACAACCTTTATTTAAAAACATCTCCCAATGAATGTAAAAGGAACTGTCAGATTAACAAATGAACAAGATGCATGACTAAACAACAATACTATTTTTAATCAAGTCATAGGTTTAGTTTTAAAAATAGGAATAGGTACGAAATTAAATGAATTTTTCAGATATTATTCTGTATTATTCAACAGAAGTTATTTATGTTATTATACTGAGTTATCGGCAATTAGCCTTTGTTTTTAAACTGTGTGAAAACAACAGGGTGGCGTAACAACATAACAATACTACCAACTGACCAACCATCTAAAAGTGGTGATCTGATCACCTGTCGACAACTGTTTTTTTTGCCATTTCCTTTGACTCACCACTGTTATAAATTTTGACTGTTTATATAAAAGACAAAAGGCAAACAGAATTCAAGGACCACACTTGCATGCAAACTAAAGTTATTATCCTGAAACAGTTTTTCTATTTTTAGTAACAGTGACCTTGAACTTAATACATCTTACGCAAAATGCAATCCCATGCTAGGTGTCTTCAAAAACCTAGTTTTGGCCTAAATGACACCTTTTACATTGTTCAGGTTAAACAAATTTATTATATTTCATAAAAAATATCAAAAGGACACATACAGCATCGATAACCAGTGGAATGCCTTTTTCCTTCACTTTTGAAATAATGGTGCGGGCATTGGCGACGATAGCGTCACTGCGCCCCATGCCTGGCCCTAGCACAACGGAATGTAACCGTGGTAACCACTCAGACATCTCCCGCTCACAACTGGAACTATCTCTGAACAAGAAAAAACTCATATATATGTCATGACTGTTTTCTTTTAATGAAATTATTCATTCAGAAACTAACGTTGAAGAGTTCTTTGGTCATGAGACAAAATGACATGTATATATCAATTCATGACAAATAAACCCCTTAAACTTATTCAATATTTTTTAAGAAAATAGCCAATATTCTCGACATATAAACCCCACTCGATTTTTAAATATTTTTAAGGAAATAGCGAATATTCATAATGCAGTAAACAAGTGAAAACTGACTAAATTTCAGGAAGATATGGCAATTATGTGACATGTGACAACTAGCAAGGAAAAAATATTTTGTCTTCACTTTGACCTAATGACCTCGCTTTGCTGATGTGAACTCTGCCATACCACGAAAGGCATTATGAGTGTGAATGCAATCATTCACCACACTGGCGCCCAGTACTTACAGGATGGGGTGCACTATGAGCTCTGGACTGTAGGCCTTGATCACAGGGGCTGCCTCCTGGGCACAGAACACGTGGGATAAGTCAGCTCCCTGCAGTTGGAGGTCTCATTATGCACAATATCTGTTTGTGACTGTGGATTATCGATTTAAAGTCAAGAGTCATGATAAACAAGAGATTGCCAAACAATATTGTCCCCTACCGGTAAAACTCCACCATTGTCAGTAAAAAAATAATTAAAAAAAAATATTTGTTGCCATAGCAACCAGAATTGACGTTGGAACAAAATGAAATCATCCATGTTTCAAGTTTCATGAAAAAATATGAAGAACTTTTTAAGTTATCGCAGGATCCAGAAAAGTGTGACGGACGGACAGACAGACAGACAGACAGAGCGCAAACCATAAGTCCCCTCCGGTTTCACCAGTAGGGGACAACAACCTTATATTTTCCCACTGCCATAGGCATAAGTAAAAATAACTTTCTTTACAAAATTCATTATCTCATGACCACAAAAAAATCTCATTATATTATAGCTTTTTTTTACAGTTTGTTTGCATTAAAAAAGGGGTCAACCTATGAATTTCTCAATTTTTAAGTTTGGTAATTTACATGCTTTTACTGTATTTATAAATGTATAAGGGAAAATTTAGTTTTATTTAAACATTACAATTTATCAATAATTTTCACTGCAATTTAAACAGTTTAAAACGGCGAATTACACATGTTTAATTATTCATAATGCCTTATTAATTCTCGATTGGTCATTGACGGCTTGGGTACTACTTACATGTACCCCTGGTACTCTTAAGTATACTTACATGTACGCCGGGTACCGTAAAAATACTAAAACGTACCCGGGTAATTTAACGCTAAATCGGTCGTTGTCGGCTATTTTTTTAAATTAATTATATTCACATTTATAATTGTTTATGTACATTATCTGTAAAATGACCTCTTTATTATCTAAACTGATATGCAAAAAGCATCTTGATGCAGTTTTTTTTTAAAAGAGAAGTTTGTTTAAGATAATTGGTAGCGCGTTTTATGACAACGGATTTTGGGCAAGAATACAACTCGGGTACAGTCTAATATTGACTGAGTACAATTAAGTATATTTACCGTACCCGGGGTACATGTTAGTATACTTAAGAGTACCCGGGGTACATGTAAGTAGTACCCCAGCCGGCAATGACCAATCAAGCCTTATTAACCATAAGAAAACATACAATAAAATTGTTGATTCCATACCACCAGTATTAAATAAAAGAAGATGCTAAAAAATTCCCTTTTCACGTTTAATTCCTCTTTTGAAGAGCTCAACACCTCCTTGCCCCAAAACAAGGGCTGTTACGATGTAGTCTTGAAATATGTTAACTAATTATGCATTTGTTATGGATCTCATACCCATGTTACCAGTACATACCACTTTTAAAGCAGAGATTGCAGCAAAATATGGAGCACCAGTGTACCTGAAATCAAATTGTCTGTTTTCTTTTTTTTTCATTGAATATAAATATATATTATTATATAACAATGGAATATTAATGTTTTTTCCTTAGAGTATTAAACATTTAACAAAGCTCAAAAGATTTGACCTTATTACAGCAAATTCAAGACACATATTGAAACACTTATGTTCTTACCTATATCAAAAAACATGACAAGATCACACATATCAGATGTTTTATATTCAAGATATTGTTTTTCTTTGTTTGAATGGATTATGGACAATTTGAAATGGTTAGATATAATCAAGAGAGACAGACAAGCTCGCCTTGGCATAGTTAAATTGGTGTCTGCCTAGTGATCAGTAGGTCCTGGGTCTGCCTAGTGATCAGTAGGTCCTGGGTTTGATCTCAGAGTATTGTCAACATCTCCCAATAAAACCTTAAGTACAGGACATTCTTGGGAGAATCTCAATCAGCCCATAGGTGCCTTTTTAAGCAATTGAGATAAATATATTAGTCTTGCTCTGCTTAAATGGGGCTAAGTGCATGTGCGCAAAATATCGCCCCAGATTACCCTGTGAAGACCACACATGCTAATCAGGGATGACACTGTCTGCTTTTATGGTATTTTTCGTTTCAAGGGAGTCCCTTCTTATCAGACTGCACAGGCTAATTTAGGACGACACATGCATTAAGCCCTGTTTTCCCATAAAGCAGCTCAAATAGGTTGTAATTAAAAACAAACACATTTACATGCACCCACTCTTTGCAGCCCCCAACAATTCCTATCCTTCCACATTCTCCTTTATGTGACTCAGCCACCAGGGATGGAATGAAGCTCCTCACCATGTCAACTAAACCAGGTGAATTGTGCTGGTACCTCTGTTGGAAAAGAGGTCCTGAAGTGAAATAAACTTAAGAATGACCAAAACAATCATACAATTTCAAACACAGCTAGATTTTAGTAAGAATACAGCATAGATGTGGTTTCTTTATAAGTTTGAATAGAATCCCTCTAGCGGATCTTGAGAAAAATAGCTTACCCTAAAACTTTAACCTATTTGGACGATGATGCAAGTGCAAGTAGGATACCTTAAGTGTCAAAACGTTCTGCTAAAAGTCCCCTCCTCCAACCCCAATTCCCACTTCATGACACCGAGGCCTGTTGAAATATTTCGACCGAAGATCTAAGATGATATTAGACAGAATATGCCATTTATACAAAAAACAATGTTCATTTTGATTATATGTAGTAGGTTCTTGTTGAGTTTTGTTTTCATTTTGAGTCATGGGTATGGAGATAGTGTAAAATCCAGTGATATAACGTAGCAAATGATGCAGTTTGTTATGGAAAATGTTTTGACACAGTCACCGTCATTTTGCTGATCAGAAATTGTGCTGAGGGTTACGGGTTATTGGGTGCAGGGCAAAGCCCTGGTGAGGGGGCCATAGGGGCGAAATTGTCCAGAAATTTAGCCAATTAGAAACCATTTTAAGTAAGTTAAAAGTACTTCTCATGCGACTTCAAAAGACCATCTTCTTAATTTTTCCATTATATTTATATGAATGTATTGATTTAAAAATAATGGCATTAAAAACAATATATTACCGGTAATTATGGACTTAAACGGCAGAGTTGCATCCACACATTATGTTAATCCATTTTGTCATAACAACGCAGTTTACACTATAGGTCAGTAGACGTGCTAAGCGTATTTTCATAACAAAAAACACTAAATCAAGTTTTGTCGGTATGTTCTCTTTAATCAGTACAATAACTGTTTCAACAGTGACTCAACTAAAAGACCCTAATGATAAAGGTGCGGCATGTTTTATTTGAAATTAATATAGGGGAAATGTCAATTCCAAATTATTTGCAATATAATTTTGTTACAAAATCAACATAGTTTTTAACGAAAACAACAGATCTAAATTTTCTCAGGGCTTGGAATAAAACAACAAGAACACCGCGTACTTTGTGCCACGCTCTGCTACGGGTCCAGTTTGGAATAAATGAAAGCTTGTCAGAAATATTTTTTTATAGGTCACAGTGACCTTGACCTTTGACCTAGTGACCCAAAAATGGGTGTGGTGTGTAGAACACATCAAGGTGCATCTACATATGAAGTTTCAAAGTTGTAGGTGGAAGCACTTTGATTTTAGAGCCAATGTTAAGGTTTAAGCATGACGCAGACGGCAGACGTCGGACTTCACGACGAGCTGGCTATGACAATACCTCGGGTTTCTCTCCGAAAACGCCGAGCTATAAATCAATACACGCATGCTTTCCTTGCGTAAGGCATGACGTCGTACATCGTCGCATATATTTCGTGCGTTTTTGTCAGGACAAAGTGTCAACAAAAGATACCAGAAATTTCAATTTATAGTTTAGTGGTAATTCCAATTCTGGAATTGTGGTATCATGGGACCTTGGGTAATGGCTTCGGAGCAGGGGAGGTAGGGTACGGGATGCTTGAATTCATGTTACTGGGTCTGGGGTGCTTTAATTCATGATACTGCTGCCTTTGAAGTTAGATGACAAAGATGTCATAAATAAAGAAACTGCACTTATGCCAATTTAATTTTTTAATATAATCACATAAATAATTACCTCCTGAAAATCCTCGCCCTCTTGATGCAATAAATGCTATGAGATTTGCTACGGACAGCATTGCTACAGTTGTCAATTCTTTCAAAAGAAGATATTCAGAAAAGATCACAGTTTTTTTTTTATCTGTTATTTTATGACTTGAAGCGTCTGCATCTTTAGTGCGTTTACAGGACAATGATCGCGATCATGTGACCTTGGCACCAAATACAAAATGGAGAATAAAGTGTCAACGGCTTGGCAGTAAAGTTTGTTTGACCGCTTTTAAAACTGCCTTATGCCAATTTTTATTTATTTTTATATATTAAATATAATTTCAAAACAATATCGAAAATACTGCCAATGTTAAGTAAGTTGATTTCATGTTTAGTTTTCTTTGTTCTGTTAATCGACATGCCCAAACGCGTTGTTCTATTGTACAACATTTCGGAAGGTTATTTCGGATATAAAAATAAAGTCTGCAACATTGATCTCGGCATAAATATCTGATTTTGAATATAAACATGTTTAGTCGCTACAATGCTGTTTGACTTTGCCAATGAAAAAATAACATGTTATTATATTTTTAAATATGTTTTCAATGTCTTTAATGACTATTTGTTTAAAATAATATTTGTTTATTTTCCAGATAAAAATGGAATTCTCCGATGACAGTGACATTGGTAAATATAAGCTATTCTGGGTTTACTCTATAAATATTGTTTAAACGATAAAATGATACAATTAAATAAGTAAGATATACCCGAAGAAGTGATGTCTCTTAGAACTTTAACTTTGGTAATTTACATGGGATTATCCCTATTCCGTCATGACACCCCCCAGACGTTACACCTTCTAAGCTTGGACATTACACCTCTCAGGGTGTAGTCATTACACCCCCCAAATTTATTAACATAATTGATTAGATTACTAAGGTAAAATACATAACTACTTTAATTGGCAACGCGATTTGTGTACTTTGCGAACTGATTGAGCATCAATTAAATATGTTATAATATACCAGTGCCGAAGTGACTAACTGTGAATAACAAACTGGTCAAACCCGAGTGCCGAAGTGGCACTTTTTTACGGTGCCGAAGTAACCAGATGCCAAAGTGACTAGATACCTAAGACAGACATACAGATAAATCTGATGGGGCATAGTATATTTATTTAAATGTAGGTTCATAATAATTACTTTTTAAGTTCAAAATTGATTTGTTTATAGTAATTATTCTATTCAACTCACATGCATGATCCCTGAAACACATATTGATATTGACTTAAGCATAGGAACCCGGCACAAAAAAATCATATATGATATGATATATAATATATTTAAAGCAGGAAACATCATTAATCAATTGAAGTGTGCCCCATTATAGGTGTGATCACACCTTAGTAATCTAATCAATTATATTTATATTTTGGAGGTGTAATGACTACACCTTGAGAGGTGTAATGTCCAGGCTTAGAGGGTGTAATGACTAGGGGTGTAACGTCTGGGGGGTGTGACTGGAAATGGGATTATCTGCCAAAATGTCATAAGTCACAGGGCTCGACATTATCTTTTGAAGCCACTTGTCCAGTCGGACAAGTAGACCATAATTTCACTTGTCCTGACCAAAAAGCAACTTGTCCTGACCGTTATATCTTATTCTGCTCAGTACTTTGCAAAAATAATGAAATAATACAAAATGCTCAAAACATAAAGACTCGAATCGTTCAAAATACATGTAAACATAATTGTAGGCGATTTAAATACAAAAAGAACTGACTAGAATAACATGAAAACTCAAGATTATTGATTTTTAAACATTATACAAAGCCATAATACCTGACAAAAACTTGTTTGTTGCCAACATCAAACAGAAAATGTTAAAAATGATGTATATGTACAGTACTTAACTGATATTTAAAAAAAAATCATTCTATACATAGAGAGGACGTCACTACTTTAATTGTCTGTAAGATCGGTGTGTACCGGTGTCGTAAAATGCATATTCTTTACAAGGGAGAATATTCTTGTTATCTTGGCAAAGAAAAAAATGTTAAGGGTTGCTTCCCTTGTAAACAGTACAGTTTAGTACATGTATCACTCACTTAGGAATGGAGAGTTACGTAATGAATAGACCGGGGGTGTCCGACGATGGGAACTATCGGAATATCTCGGGCTTCGACGATTAAACGTATACAAAATATACTCGGAAAAGTTGAGTGATATCTCCACAGAAATAATGGCTTTAAAGGCATTTTTTCTAAGTTATACAATAATAATGACCACTTGTCCCGTCGGACTAGCAAATTCTTTATTTACTTGTCCGGACTAACAATTTGGTTGTCCCGGACAGTCGGACTACCTTTAATGTCGAGCCCTGAGCCCTTCGACCATCAAATTGTATAATGATTAGTAGTAGATTGCAGGATACTGCGGGGAACTGTTCCTGCTTCAGAACAAAAGCATTATGATTATTTATAAAGTTAGAGCTAATTTTTGGTCTGAAGTTTGCAATTACCTCATATCAAACTATTTTGGTTGTGTTAACTATCGCTTTTAGCTACTGAGCTAGCACATCATCTTGCCATATCATATAATTCCACCAATAAACTGTTTTGTAGGTATATGATACCTTCCACCAATGCATTCTGTTTTATCTTTTTGACGGTCTTGTACATATATGTTGCCAATCCCAGCATTTTAAGTAATGACAGGTTTTTTTTTCTCCACTTTTTGGGAAGATAGCCCATGGCTTTGGAATTGGGAATTTTATCGGCATTTTCATGAAATTGGGAAAATAATTTTTTTTAGCCTTTTTTTCCACACGAAAAGTCCACTGATTAGGGAAAAACTAAATTTGATTTAACTCATTATAATCATTCAAATTAAAAGAAAAAAATCATATAATACTTTGTAAGATGTAATTGAATTAAAACTGAGATAAAATACACATAAGACTTCTTTCTAAAAAAAAAAAAAAAAAAAAATTTTTTTTTTTTGCCAATTGGGAATTTTTTGACACATTTTGGGAAAAAAGTATACTTTTTGGGATTGGGAACATAGCCGAATTTCGGCTATAAAATCGGGCCAAAAAAAACCCTGAATGATAAAATTTGTTTGGAGTTTTATTGTGTTTTCAAATTATCGTTGTGAAATACTTGGCAGCTCAAAAGGAATTCTTTATCAACTTAATATAGAAACTCTTTTTTATGCCCCCGGATCGAAAGATCGGGGGTATATTGTTTTTTGCCTGTCTGTCTGTCTGTCATTGTGTCAATCAGTCATTGTATGTGTGTGTCACAAAACTTTAACCTTGGTTAAACTTTTATAACTTTTGCAATATTGAAGGTAGCAACTTCATATTTGGCATGCATGTGTATCTCATAGTGGCATGCATGTGTATCTCATAGAGCTGCACATTTTGAGTGGTAAAAAGTCAAGGTCAAGGTCATCCTTCAAGGTCAAACTGATAAAGGTCAAATATCATTGTATTTTTGGTTCCTAAAACTATAACCTTCGTTAAAGTTTGGTCATAACTTTTTTAATACTGAACATAGCAACTTTATATTTGGCATGCATGTGTATCATTTTGAGTGGCTAAAGGTCAAGATCAAGGTCATCATTCAAGGTCAAAGGTCAAATTTATGGCTTCAAAGCGGCGCAATAGGGGGCATTGTGTTTCTGACAAACACATCTCTTGTTGAAAGTAATTGTGCATGTACTTGTTATTTTGCATATTAAGGAATCTGAGGTTGAAGTGATACACATTTGAACATTTTGTGATCACAACAGATTCAACAGTGACACCAATCCAACCACAAGACGATGTAGGGCATGGCCTTGTATTGAGTTCAGACTCCGACGTTCAACTTCATATGGCTTCGCAAACGAAACCAAAGCAGCGTAAGCCTAACCGGTCACATCACAGGTCAGATAATGGTAGAGAAAAGTCTTCTGCTGACACTGGAGGTCAAAGGTCTCAAGCCCGAAGAGCCCACCAATATTTGTACAGTCATGGTAAAGTTTAATTTTAATTTGTATAAACGTCTTTAAATGATAGTTGCTCAATATTGAGACTAGAAAATCTGCTAATTTTTGTTTAATACATTTACATTATTTGTGTAAATTTGTACATATATTTATTCTAGTTCTTTAAATCCTTATTATGGTGTTTAAGAACATTTCATGTATACATAAGTGATGTATACATTTCACAGGATTTTAAAAACAAAATACGTTGTGAGATTTAACGATATGAGCACTTTCTGTTATTGTTTGTTCTTTTCATTTAAGATCAACCTGACCTGGATAAAGGACATTTGAAAGAAATCTACAAAGAACTTGAAGTTATCAGTGAGAAATTAAAAGTATTGACTTTGTTCCCTAAAAAAACTGTTTGTGAAATGTAAACAAATCCTTATTGCACAACATTTATTACTGTTTAATAGTCTCTTTAGGTTCTCCAAACATGTTTCATGCTTTTAATTGAAAAGTAAGTTAGAATAGTAAAAGATGTGTCCTTATATGTTCATCAATACTGTTTTTATCCCCACGCTTTTTGAAAAAAAGGTGGGGATATTGTGGTTATCTCCGCCGTCCGTCCGTCCGTCTGTCCGTCCGTCCGTCTGTCTGTCCGTCCGTCCTGGCCACTATCTCCTCCTACACTAAAAGCACTAGAACCTTGAAACTTACACACATGGTAGCTATGAGCATATGTGCGACCCTGCACTATTTGGAATTTTGATCTGACCCCTGGGTCAAAAGTTATAGCGGTTGGGGTGGGGCCGCGTCAGAAATTATCACTCATTTTTTTAGGTTATTTTACATTTACTTCTTTATTTCTACACCGATTTACTTCAAATTGATACTGGACCTCTCTTATGACAATACGGTTAATCTCAACCATGCATGGCCCCATTCCCAACCCTGGGGCGCCCCGCCCACATAGGCCACACCCACCAAAAATTTCCATTTACTATAATTTTTTCATTTCTACACGGATTCACTTCAAATTGATACTGAACTTTTGTTATGACATTAGGGTCAATCTCAACTATGCATGGCCCCAATCCCAACCCTGGGGCGCCCGCCCACATAGGCCACACCCACCAAAAAATTCCATTTACTATAAAAAATTTTTAGGTTATTTTACATTAACTTCTTCATTTCTACACTGATTCACTTCAAATTGATACTGAACCTCTCTTATGACAAAACGGTCAAACTCAACTATGCATGGCCCCGTTGCCAACCCTGGGGCGCCACGCCCACATAGACCACACCCGCCCAAAATTGCCTTTTACTATAATTTCTTCATTAATACACTGATTCACTTCAAATTGATACTGAACCTCTCTTATGACAATACGGTCAATCTCAACTATGCATGGCCCTATTACCAACCCTGGGGCACCCCGCCCACATAGGCCACACCCTCCCAAAATTGCCTTTTACTATAACTTCTTTATTTTTACACCCATTCACTTCTAATTGATACTGAACTTCTCTTATGACAATACAGTCAATCTCAACTATGCATGGCCCCATGATCAACCCTGGGGCGCCCTTGGGTCAAACATGCGGCGTGGGGATACGCGTCGGCCTCTGCCGCGCCATTTCTAGTTATAAGGTGATTTTTTATCAATTGTTAAAGCATTTTTACCCTATAATTTTTTGCCTTGAATTTTTCTACTATATGGGTTTGCCTGAAGTATCATTTATCTGTTAAATATAACATTGTTTTTTTAAATAATTTGACAGTTGTCTTATTACCCAATTGGGGATTTCAGGAAGAGAACCGAATTCTGCATGAGCGTGAAACAAGCCTAAAGGAACGTGAGAGGATGCTGTCAATCTCACAGGAAAATCTGAAAACTGTTGCTGAATTGGAAGTGAAACAGAGGGTGGCCATTATTGAGGAGGTCAGTTAGATAAGAGATTTACAGTACGCTTAAGTTATTTTGTGGTTATATTTTAAGACACAATGTTCAAATTATAGGTGTTTTAAAACTTTGTTTCCTGACACAAAGCTTTTTTATTTCTATTTATTAGAGCACTCCATCTTGCGGTTTATTGTCTCATTTTTCCCAAATACAGTGGAACCCCTCTAAACCGGACACCCCAGGGACTGAGAGGAAATTCCGGTTTAGAGAGGATTCCGGATAAGAGGGGAAATTGACTTTTTAGCTCACCTGAGTGATAGCTCGGGGTGAGCTATTGTGATCACTCACAGGGCTTTCCTTAGAACTCAAATCTCAAGAGTCAAGGACTCTTGGGACCATATTTTCAAGAGTCAAAATCAAACTTCTGAGAGTCCTAATAATAACGCAGGATAGTCTATGATTTTTTGCAATTTAAGCAAATTACTGAGATATAATATATAAAAAGCAACAAATTAAAAGATACATGTATGTTAACATTTATTTCTTACATTTTACTGTCACTACAACACTATGCATTTAAACACAATATTTCAATGATTAATAAATACAAAACATGTATTCTAATACAACATTAACTTCATGTATACAGCAGAGTAATATGTCATATGTTCTTCTTTCGCACGTTTGGGGGTGTTAGGAGCACTGTCATTTAGATCTAAAGAACGCTTTGTCGTTGGTGTCTTACACACACTTTCAGAGTTACTACCGATTCCGAATTCGAAAAGGTTTCTCTGCGACATTTTCCGAATGCACAAGCACAATTACACTTTGCACAATTACACTTTATCCAATAACTTTGTTTGACCGTTTCGCGCGGCTATTAAATTAAGAATGAAATACAAAATGTGAAAAAAACAACATTTCCGCTGGCTATCACAAAAAAACAACAACATACGGGTGGTACCTAAACACAATAGCCTATATAAATCGGTAAACTATAAAAGGAAATTATTTCTACTCGCCGATAAAGGTGCCTCCGTATTTAATCCCATCAAAAATTTCGACGCCCTTTAATTATTTCATGTGCCATTTTCACTGAAGACATGCGACAAACACGCCATTTTCTATGCCTTCTCAAACGGTCAATTATTACGCCTACATGTATTTTGTAATCAATTAGCTCATGCAAAAATTGTCACTTTGCCACAAGGTCAGTTATATCGGTTCTATAGTTATTTTTAGCAACTTTGATGCAAAGCGTGTAATTTGACGTTGTAGACAGTACATATGCCAGCATAACTTTCGCGCGTCTTTGAACTGAGCAATCATGAAGTAAAACAGTGATGGGTGCATTCAGCTTTGGAAATACATTCTGCCATACTCTGGAAATATGAGTCCATTCTGTTTTGGTGGGTTTGTAGTTCTTCTTAAATGCTCTGAGCTTTTATGAGTACATACGTACAGCTCAGATGGTCAATAGCTGGGAGTTGGATTATTGCAACTAGGTGGGTTTAATACACGTCTTTTCCGCAAACAGCTGATAACAAACGCTATGATAAATAATGGAAAGTTAATACACGCGTCATCGAACCAGCAGTGTTTTAATTGGTCAATACTGATTGGAAACGGGCGTTAACGATTAGCGTTTACTAAATGAGATACTCCGCCCCGAGCCAATTATCGCTTAGTCTTAACAACTTTTGATCTCGTTTACGCAAGTCGGTATATTTCCCCGGGTCAAATGTGACGCATGACGTAATTTTCTCAAGAGTCAAAAAGGGGTCTTCTGTAATTTTCAAGCGTCAAAACCCGGGAGCTCGGGTCAAAGGAAAGCCCTGACTCACCGTCCGGCGTCCGTCCGTCCGTCCGTCCGTCTGTCTGTCTGTCTGTCTGTCTGTCTGTCTGTAAACAATTTGTAAACATCTTCTTCTACTAAACCATTGAGCCAATTTCAACTAAATTTGATGTGGAGCATCCCTAGGTCATGGGACAAAAGAATTGTTAAAAAAATTTGATCACATAACCAAGAAGGCCGCCATGACCATATATGGTAAAAACCTTAAAAAATCTTCTTGTCAGAAACGCTCATCAGATTTTCAAAAAATTTCACAGGGATGACCTTTGAAGGCTCCCCTGAAAAAGTTGTTCAAAGAAATTTGATTCGTCAAAAAACATGGCCGCAGGAGCTTGTTGAACCTCTTTCAATTTGGAAAAGGGTTAACTACCAGAAATCAATTAATGCTGTAGTTTTGTTGATGAGAAATTATTTTTCCTTTAAAATGGGAGGTGATTATTGCTTAGGAAATTGCTCTGGTAGGGTTGAATCATCGTGGGAAATTGAGAAATTGTTCAGTCCAAAATATGTTGATTGGTAAAAGGATTTATCCTTATGCAAACATGGGTTGCCTGTTTAGTCGATGATATCTTGTCAATTTTGAGAAAAAGGAGGAATCTCTTCAAAACAAGCAAAAATTCCTTTTATCTCAATGTTTCAGTTTTTAGCGTACCTGAGCAGATCATATTCTCCTAAACCATTGAGCCAATTTCAACCAAATTTCATGTGGAGCATTCCTACGTCACGAAAAAAAAATATTGTTAAAAAAAAATTTGGTCACATAACCAAGCTGGCAGCCATGCCAATATATGGTCTATACCTTAAAAAATCTTCTTGTCAGAAAGGGCTCGTCGGATTTTCAATTTTTTTTACAAGGATGATCCTTAAAGGCTCCCCTAAAAATTTGTTCAAGAAAATTTGTTTCTTGTCAATTACCATTGGGCCTAAGGCTATTAAATTTGTTCAGGTGAGCGATTCAGGGCCAAACAATTTTATACATGCATGCATGTGTTAGGTGAATTTTGTTCCTTTCCACATTGGAAAACATGTACGCCGACTTTTTTCGCATGATATCCCCAATCGTAGACTTTCATACCCGATATTTCACTGACAGCATATTGAGTGTAGGTTTTTGGCATCTCTGACTCTTTTGTCAGTTTGATTTTGACAATTCCACGCGCCATCGCTTAGAAGAAGGTGGGGACATTTTTAGTCTTAGTTATCTTAATGACCAATTTGAAAATCGAAATTAATTTTTTAATGCAACTGATTAAAAACTCTGCAAATTACCATTTTATATGACACTAAATAAGCAATTGTAATTAACAACACAAAATTAAATAGCAGACAGATTATTACAATTTATCACGGCTTCCTATATCAAAAACAAAACACACTAAAGAACTCTGTTTGTTATCAGTAATTATTATCAGTATTACCACATCTATTGAGCGATATGTACATCACAGGACAAGTATCTTTAAATTGTTTGCTATTTTAACAGTTTTCAAATTTTTCAACCACCTTTATTAATTCCACGCGTCTTTAATCCACTATTCACAACTTTTTGACACTAGGTCTGAGGTGCAATAAACTGGCCTTGAGCGGTTTAGAGAGGTACAATTACGCATGGAATTACCCAATTTTGATCCAAAGAATGACCGGTATTCGGAATTGAGGGGATTCCGGTCTTGAGAAGATATTTTACGCATGGTTTTAGAGGGAACAAAATGGGACCGGACAATTTGTCCGGTTTAGAGAGGATCCGGTTAAGAGGGTTTCCACTGTAAATAACAAAAATGACAAATTTCTTTCAAGTGTAACATGATCTGATACAATTGTTTGCGTTTGAAAGGATTAACTTTATCATTAGGAATGAATAGCCAAAATAAATAAAATAAATAGATAGTAAACGTAGCTTTATTTCAGCATTTTCTAGATAAAGCTGTCATGCTTGGAACAATGACTTCATTGGTTAATTTACATGATGTCATTATTTTTTATGTTTTTATGTCCCCACCATCCTTTGTTGGTTTGTGGTCAAGACATGAAACTAATTTTTCTTAAGAAAATGACGGAATAAATAGAATACCAAAAGTGTCAAATGAAGATAACTTATATTGCTTGGCACGAAAACATCAACCATTTGCCAAGGCTCATCATACAGGTGAAACCGGAGGGGACATATGGTTTGCACTCCGTCTGTCAGTCTGTCTGTCAGTCTGTCTGTCAGTCAGTCCGTCACACTTTTCTGGATCCTGCGATAACTTTATAAGTTCTGCATATTTTTTCATGAAACTTGAAACATGGATAGATGGCAATATGGAGATTATGCACGTCATTTCATTTTGTTCTTACGTCAAAAATATTGGTTGTTACGGCAACAAATATATGCAAAAAAATTCTTTTACTGACAATGGTGGAGTTTCACCGGTAGGGGACCATATTGCTTGGCAATCTCTTGTTAATCCTCACTTAATTAACTTTCCGCACTAATCTTTTGTTCTTTATATGCTGCCCTCAGAATTAGGACTTCTTAACAATGATAATTGTATTCTTTCTATGCAGAAAGATCAGCCAGAAGAATTGATTTAAGAAATAAGAAATTATATTACTGGTTCAAAGCTATTGTAGTTCATAAAATTTTGCACATTTTCATTACATTATATTTGTTTCAGAATTACAAAACAGAGCTGGCAAGACTTGAGGCTTCATTAAAGGAGAAATCACGAGAAAACAAGAGACTTAAAGACAACTTTGAAACCCTAAAGATGGCTAATGATGCTCAGAAAAAAGAGGTACAAGTTGCTATAGAAATTGAGAACATTATTAAAATAATACCAAAACCTTGATAAAATGAATAGCATGTTGGAAATGATTAATTCTTAAATCGTCGTGTTCACAGAGTGTTGAAATTACAATTTTCTTTCTTTTTTTTTACATTTAAAGAACACTATAAATACAAAAGTGAAACACCACTTATGACGTAGACTAAAAAAGCTTGGTTTATGCATTATCGTTACTTGTGTTATCAAAATAATTTTAAATGAAGCTCTATAGGACTGTGGTTTAAATATGGAAATTTAGGGTATTTACTGACACACTTAAAAAAAGTCCCAAACTGTGAACAAGTCAATTTACACAGAGGTTATTTTAAATTTAAAGATTCCAAATTTAAAACATCTTTTGTTATATTCATTCTGAAAGTGTAAGGAATTTTTTTTTTTTAAACATGTCCTTTTCGCATTAAGGATTTGTAATATCCTGAAAGATTTTGCCTATTTGATTTATATTTTCATATTTGACTAACAAGGTCTTCATATAGAAATATTTCAAATGGTTGTTTTGAACAGTTGTTTACATTGCAAATTTAATATTACTGTATAAAGTAATGTTGCTTAAAACATCATACATGTATATTATGTATTTCATTGACATGTTTGTTTCCAAAAAGCTTGAGTCCTTGAAGCAGCAGCATGAAAAATTAGAGAAACAGTCCCTTAGTGTTCAAGCAAGACTCACCAACTTACAGGTATTTGCAACATCATACTTACAGTACATTAGAGAAACAGTCCCTGAGTGTTCAAGCAAGACTCACCAACTTACAGGTTTATGCAACATCATACTTACAGTGTTTGGTACACTTTTCCATGCAAACGGTGTACTTTGTGATATATGTGTCTTTTGTACTTTTAGAATCAATACCTATGGAGGTATCTTAATTATTCAAAAATCCTTATTCTGTTAAGATTTTATTCTTTACAATAGAGTGGAAGGCATTAAGAATTGCACTTGTCTTTTATAACTATCTCGCACACACTTAAAAAGTTAAATGAACTAAATGTTTAAAATGATAATACAAATAGGAATTTTGACTGCAACAAGTTTTTGCAGAATAATGACATCTGTCTTTTTTGGGGGTCTATAGAATATATTAAGTCTCAAAATTTAACATTTTCTATTGCTTTTTAACTATTTAGTGGATCAAACTATAACTTTCATAGTAGAATGACCTAAATTTGTTTATTGTTGTAATTCGGCTACGATAGTTTTTTATGCCCCCGAAGGAGTGCATATAGTGGTCGCACTGTCAGTCCATCTGTCTGTCTGTCTGTCCGTTACACTTTGAGTTTAGGTTTTGAAAAATGCTCATAACTTCTATGTCGCTTCAGATGTAACCTTCATATTTGGTATGCATGTGTATATAGACAAGGCCTTTCCATACGAACACAAATTTTGTCCCCTTTGACCTTGACCTTGAACTTAGGGTCCGCATTTAGGTTTCGAATCTGCGTGTAGGTTTCGAAAAATGCTCATTACTTCTATCAAAGCGTTTTTCAGGGGCATATGTCATCCTATGGAGACAGCTCTTAAGATAAAGCAGCATAAGTTTTCTGAGCAATATATTTTATGACTTGAATAACCTTCCTCTTAAATGGCAGAATTATTATGTTTAATATGATTGTGACAGAGAAAACAGGACTTTGAGCAGCGACAGAGGGAGGCAGATCTATCAGTGGCACAGCCAGTGGCTGTTCCAAAAACAAAACCCACCTCTGAGAATCCAGCAGATGAAAAAGAAAGGCCTAAGTCAACAAAATCTCAAAAAGTTTGTTTTTAATTAGAATTGTGTCTCTGGTATTGTGACGTGTTTGTTTTCTTTTTGATTAAAAGGAAAGAATTGTAAATTGAAACTTAATATTAAATAATTTAGAAATTATCATTTCAAGGGGTCAGTATGACTGTAAAACTCTGAGTAGGTACAACAGATTCATGTTAAGACCATCCATCTTGGAATCATGCAAAAAAACAATCTTACCTCTTAACAAAATGAAAAGAAAACAGGACCTTGTTATTACAATCATCCAAATTTGTCACTTGGCTAAGCATGCCTCTCAAGTGAATCGAATTTGCCTATATGAAATTTACAATCCTTTAAAGTCCAGTTCAGAATTATCAGTGGAGTACTTACACTGAACTCTTTAATTCTTCTCATTAAGGCTATGACTTTTGTGTAGCCAAGTGCACTTTTAGCCAAATTTGTTATTGTTTAGCCATTAGCTTATTAGGCAAGTGGCCGAGAAAGCCGTGCTTATGGGCTTGTGATTATTTGGAAGATGTCACTATTTGTTTATTTTAAAAGATTAATTTTTGTATGCATCTTATGTTTGAAGTTTGTTGTTTCCTACAGATTCCCACGACAACATATGAGGTGCTGTCAACGCTCCTTGACTGGGTATCAGACTCCCAGCTCCGGTACACTACCATTGACACATTGCTAAAACCAGTCGACCTGGCAACCAACAGAGAGTTCCTGCAGGAAAAAGTTATTAAGGTCTGCATATGATCCATGATAAAGAACAGTTGTTGCTACAAGCTAATTTGTTTGGCTTGCTTATTTGTTAGAATGCTGGGCTACAAATCTGAGGGTCGTTGGTTCACTTTCTGACTTTTCCAACATTAACTTGTGTGAGGCATGATCATCAAATTGTCCTAATGGCAATTGTCCATAAAGTAGGGCAGTTGTCAGGTTACTGGCATTAGCATATGCATTTGGTTCTGTTTGACCAGCTGATTCAGAAAAAGTTTGAGTAAGTATACTGACCACAGTGAAATTATAATGAATGTTGCGAAAATCCTATACAAAAATTGGAATAATTTAAGGCAACTATCTGTATAGAGTTAAAAGCTGAATTGTAAATGGAACATAAATCAATTGATGATTTCATGGGAATCTGTAAAATTCAGAAAAGAGACAACATGGGATGCACATGGACATACAGCAGTGTGACTTGCAGTACTATTAAGACATGTTGCTCAAAATACTCTGCTACGTCAGGATCTGTTGTCAAGGATTAAAACTGTCAGAAACAATAAAAGAGTCTTTTGAAATCCGCTTTGCAACGTAATAATTTTGCCCCTGAAACCTCTTTAGAAATTTATGAAAGCTTAAAATTATAAAGGAGAAAAATATAAATGGAAATATCTCAGCTCTTGAATAGATGTTGAATGACTATTATAAGTGTTGTGAACAATATATATGCGTTCTTGTGTTCATATGTGATTTGAGCAAAATAGACAATAGGAGGCCACACTTTAATAAGATATTATCATTCAACTCTTGAAAAGTGCATAATTTAAGCCAGAGGGTTCACAAGTATCGATTAACCCTTTACAATTCAGAAACACCCTTTGACATTTTTGGAGTCCCTTAGAAAATCAAATTTAATATAAGACCTTTCTTACAAGATTAAAGATTTAAATGCTTTATCTCCAACCCTAAGATGCTGATGAACAGCAAACAGCCTAGTACCTGAACAGCCTGCAAGCTACTCACAGGCTGATCTATCTTTATGCTGGTTGCATATAGCCATGTTCTCTTTGCTTCTGAGCAGGCAATGTGTAATTGAGTCGTGTTCTGAGAAAACATGGCTAAATGGATGTGCATAAAGTGTCATCCCAGATTAGCCTGTGCAGTCTGCACAGGCTAATCAGGGACAACACTTTCCGCCTAAACTTGATTTTCGGTAAGGAGGGACTTCCTTGAAACTAAAAATACTATAAAACCGGAAAGTGTCGTCCCTGATTAGCCTGTGCGGACTGCACTGGCTAATCTGGGACGACACTTTACGCACATGCATTGAGCCCAATTTTCTCAGAACAAAACACAATATTCTGCTGTCCCTGCTACAGATCCTGCCAGCGCTTGTTGAGATGTTGCGTGAGTTCCCAGGCCACAACCTTAAGCTGTGCTTGCCCTGCCTGCAGTTCACATACTGGTCCCTGGTCCATGTGGAGCAGGCACAGGGCCAACAGGTAGTTCGTCCATTGACACAAAGTCTCCCCACAATAAAAAAAACAACTGATAAACTTTCTCCATGCATACATCAATTATTCAATATTTTATTATCTGTTCATATAATACAATTCTCATGGTTCTATTTATATACACATGGAATCTCAATAGCATAGTTTTTTACCCAATGATTACCAATAAATCCAAAACTATTGTTCACACAGCAGCAGAAGTCCAACCTTTCCTCCACATTCCGTCGCCTGGGGGAGGAGCTGTACCGCTCTAAAACTGTCCGGTTCTACGACACGGACCCCTACACTATATCTGACGCCACCACCTCACCTGTTAAAACTGATAAGAACCGCGAAGGCATTTACTTCCGAAGTTCCAACCAGCATGTCAGACTGATTTCTTCACTGATTATTCTACGCACTCTGTCTCAAGGTAAAGATTTGCCTATGCTTGTTTTCTAATTTAATATTCATATGTAAAAAATAGTAATATGTTGATATCATTAACACTTTATGAATGACTTAATTTCTGTTTCTCTGTATGACAGAATATTGGTGTCTTCCTATGGCACAGTTGTAATGTTCTTGTGTTACTCAAAGTCAAAAGTTTGTGTGTTGCTTTATTATTTGCCATGAACATAAACATTGTCCTTAAAGTTCTTCTGTGAGCAATGTTTTTTCTACATACATATGCTTAGGCAGAGTTGCTCAAATGAATAGTTAAACTAACATTTTGTTATCTTCAAAACATCAAATCGATTAGTATAACAAGAAACATGTATATTTAACCATATACAATTATTTTAACATACCACAGTTTATAATAAACATATGATATAAAGTTTTACCAATTTGGGTATGTGGCATGTTCTGAAAATATCAGCACCTTAATGTGCTATGTAATCTGTTCTACATCAGTGGATCAGCGTACTTATGAGCAATTTAACAAGTTCTCTATCAGTGCAGTAGTGTATTTATGTGCAATGTAGCCTGTTCTCTATCAGTGGATCAGTGTACTAATGTGCAATGTAACCTGTTCTCTATCAGTGTACTTATGTGCAATGTAACCTGTTCTCTATCAGTGTACTAATGTGCAATGTAACCTGTTCTCTATCAGTGGATCAGTGTACTTATGTGAAATGTAACCTGTTCTCTATCAGTGGATCAGTGTACTAATGTGCAATGTAACTGTTCTCTGTCAGTGTATCAGTGTACTTGTGTGCAATGTAACCTGTTCTCTATCGGTGTATCAGTGAACTATTGTGCAATGTAACCTGTTCTCTATCAGTAGATCAGTGTACTAATGTGCAATGTACCCTGTTCTTTATTGGTGTATCAGTGAACTAATGTGCAATGTAATCTGTTCTCTATTAGTGGATCTGTGTACTTATGTGCAATGTAATCTGTTCTCTATCAGTGTATCAGTGTACTTATGTGCAATGTAGCTGTTCTTTATCAGTGTATCAGTGTACTTATGTGCAATGTAACCTGTTCTCTATCAGTGGATCAGTGTACTAATGTGCATGGTAACCTGTTCTCTATTGGTGTATCAGTGAACTAATGTGCAATGTAGCTGTTCTTTATCAGTGTATCAGTGTACTTATGTGCAATGTAACCTGTTCTCTATCAGTGAATCAGTGTACTAATGTGCATGGTAACCTGTTCTCTATTGGTGTATCAGTGAACTAATGTGCAATGTAATCTGTTCTCTATCAGTGGATCCGTGTACTTATGTGCAATGTAATCTGTTCTCTATCAGTGTATCAGTGTACTGATGTGCAATGTAGCTGTTCTTTATCAGTGTATCAGTGTACTTATGTACAATGTAACCTGTTCTCTATCAGTGTATCAGTGTACTTATGTACAATGTAACCTGTTCTCTATCAGTGGATCTGCTGGCCCATGTGTTTGACGTACTCAAGGCTGATCTGAAGTCGGACGTGGCCAAGGAACTTTTCCTCTACTACCAGGGCACAACTGTCGTCTTGCAGTTTCTAAAACCTGTGAACAAGGTCAGAGTGGGTAGAGGGGTAATATGGAGATTGATGGTGTTGGTTCCTTGTAATACCTTAGATTTGACATTTACTAACTGTATGACTGTTAAGTTTGATTTTTAGCTGGGCTGTTTTGGAGTCAACCCGAGGTATTGTCATAGCCAGCTCGTCGTCCACCGTCCACAAGCGTCGTGCTAAAACCTTTAAATTGCCTCTTAAATCAAAGTGCTTACACCTACAACTTTGAAACTTCATATGTAGCTGCACCTTGATGAGTTCTACACGCCACAGCCATTTTGGGGTCACTAGGTCAAAGGTTAAGGTCACTGTGACCTCTAAAAAAAATATTAAAAAAAAATAAAACTGCACCCGCAGCCGAGCGTTGGCACCCGCTATGCGGTGCTCTTGTCTATTGTCTTCTATTATACACTTTTTTTTAAATGAGACGGTTTTTGGGAAACCTGTTGCATGGGTGCCTGTGGTCTGAGTTAAGAAGGATGTGCCTTACCAATTTAAAAAAGTTTAAATCAGATCATCATGAAATTTGGGGAAACTTTTTGTTGGCATAATATTTCAGCCAATTTAATCATCATTCAGATTAAGTAAAGCAATTCAAAATCAAAGCCGATCTTTATTGTCTTTATTGGCCAAATTAACTCAGAAGGTTTTAATGGTGTTATCATAAATTTTTGATGCAATATTTGTGGACATTGTACCCCAGCCTTTTGGATAAACAGTCAGATTGCTTGAGGCATTTCTGGGGCATGGTCTTAAAATTATCCAAAATATGCCTCTCTGTAACTCAAATAGTTGTAGCATCAAAATACTTGGAAACAATGTTTGTGGACATATGATCTTGACCAAGCATTTCTGAATAATGGCACTTTTTATCATCTAATTTGGAAAAAATAACTTTAAACGGGAATATTATGTGACATGATTGTACTCTTGTTCTTATTTGTGAGTCAGGTCTATTATTCATCATGAATTATTTTCAGTAAAAGATTTTTAAAGAAAATTTACTTAATTCTGTCATGGAAGTATGGTTAAAGGGACCTTTTTACAGATTTGTGCATGTATTGAAGTTTGTCATTAATTACTTTTTATTTATAAATGTAAACATTGGATTTAAAAACTTCAGTAAAAAACTAGAATAAAATTATAGAACGAAACAAAAGTAAGCCTCAACTGAGCCCTCAAGTAAAAGTCTAACGCTTAGAACACTCGACAATCCGTACTCATACAATCAATGATGTATTTTATACTTTATGGCAAGCAAAATTGTATAGTCATGCTTAATTAAGACATCATTGGTTTTCCTTTCCATATTGAATGGAAATTCAACCAATTCAAAAATGCGTTTTCAAATTTGTTACAATACAGGCAGATTTTGCTTTTTCATTTTTACTTTTACTCACTGAAATGATTATTGCTTTACAGTCTTCTTTTGAAGAGTGTCTAAACGTCATTAGTTGGCTCTTTAATATTAATGAAACCAAATTTGTGCCAGCTTATTCACCTATAATATATAATGTAGTAACAATTGAATATGCACTGTGTGTTCTGACAATTGGTTGAATGTGTAATTGTCTGAAAGCTGAGTTTGAAGAAAAAACACTTGTTTGTTAATCTTTTTAAATAAAATGAGTAATATAAGGTTTATGTAAAAAATTATGATGCATTTTTTTTCGTCATCAAAATACAGAAATACAATGTAATATAATTAGAATTTATATTGTTATATAAGCATTAAGTCAGTGTCCATTAATTAAAATGCATGGAGAGTAAATAAAACTTCACATGCCATATTATACCGAAATAAACTAATTATAATCCTGTGTATATTTTTTCCAGCCCTTCATGAGCCCAGCAATGGACATTTTCCTGCAGATGTCAACGGACTCGCCATTCCTGCCTCCCTTCTTGGAGAGCTGCAGCAACGAGACGTGGTTCCGTACGGTTGCCATGGTGCTGCGCGCCCCCAGACCGGACACCAAGCTCCTGGAGAGACTGAGCATAGTGCTGCAGAAGCTCTCCAAAAGCAGGTAACCTAGCAACAGCCTGTCAACAGCCTAGCAGATAGTGTTGTCTGTTGTTTTATTGCTTTTATGAATATTTTATAATTATGTCTATCTACCCTATGCCAACACTACAATAGCTCATAATATAGGACCCTATTTTAACAGCGTACTATTCTTTCCTAACAAACATTCTTATGCCCCCGGATCGAAAGATCGGGGGTTTATTGTTTTTGGCCTGTCTGTCATTGTATGTGTGTGTGTGTGTGTGTGTTTGTGTGTGTCCCAAAACTTTAACCTTGGTCATAACTTTTGCAATATTGAAGATAGCAACTTGATATTTGGCATGCATATGTATCTCATGGAGCTGCACATTTTGAGTGGTTAAAGGTCAAGGTCATCCTTCAAGATCAAAGGTAAAAAAAACAAATTCAACAATTTAACTTTAACCAAAACTTTAACCTTCTTCAAACTTTTGCAATATTGAACATAGCAACTTTATATTTGGCATGCATGTGTATCTCATGGAGCTGCAAATTTTGAGTGGTGACAGGTTAAGGTCATCTTTCAAGGTCAAAGGTCAAAAAAATAATTCAAAGCCGCGCATTAGGGGGCATTGTGTTTCTGACAAACACATCTCCTGTTTTTAATACCTAAAGCCTCAAATTAGTGTCTTTAAATACGTTTTCCAAATTCCCAATGTGTAAGTCTTTAACAGTTTTTGAAATGTTGTTAAAATATAATCTTTTTTTCATGAAATTTTTGTTAGATTACTGATACTGACTGATTATTTGACAAACGAGAAGCGGTATTTATATTAACATAAATATCTATCATGTATTTTAATAGTTTAAGATTTTTATTTTCAGCAGAATACAATGTACTCCCTCTAAACCAAACTCTTTAAACAGGCGTCCTTTAAAAACCAAAAAAAAGGCGCCCTCACAATTATGTTTCCTATATATTTTATGTACAAAAAGCAAACTTTCTGTATTCCAAATATCGAATCACAGAAGCAGTACCGTGCTTTGTTAAGATATACAAACTTAGATTTATAATCCGATCTTTGCAGATATAATTAAAATCAAGATATAATTAGCAGTCATGGCTTTCTTCAGCAAATGACATAGTCTTACAGCAGGATTAATGTACACTTGATTTTATAATTAGGTCAGCATTCTTACACCATGTTATGACACAAGATAAATATATACAGTGTTATAGATTATAGACCATACAATAAAGCATTTAGTTTAAACCTATTTATTTTAGCTCGATTGCATCAAAAGCCTAAGGCTTATATAAACGCTATAAGTCAGTTTCCCGGGCCTAGAACCAGTACTTGGTGTCTTTGGGGGAGATCAAAAGAACACTCCCACAGTGGGGATCGAACCCTCGACCTCCCAGTTGCTAGGCGGACACCATATCCGTTACACCACGGCGACATTAAGCATTTCACTGTACTTTTTATGCCCCTGAAGGGTGGCATATAGTTTTTATGCCCCCGGATCAAAAGATCGGGGGTATATTGTTTTTGGCCTGTCTGTCATTGTTTGTGTGTGTGTGTGTGTGTCCCAAAACTTTAACCTTAGTCATAACTTTTGCAATATTGAAGATAGCAACTTGATATTTGGCATGCATATGTATCTCATGGAGCTGCACATTTTGAGTGGTGAAAGGTCAAGGTCAAAGTCATCCTTCAAGGTCAAAGGTCAAACAAACAAATTCAAAAACTTTAACCAAAACTTTAACCTTCTTCATAGCTTTTGCAATATTGAACATAGCAACTTGATATTTGGCATGCATGTGTATCTCATGGAGCTGCAAATTTTGAGTGGTGAAAGGTCAAGGTCACCCTTCAAGGTCAAAGGTAAAAAAATAATTCAAAGCGACGCATTAGGGGGCATTGTGTTTCTGACAAACACATCTCTTGTTTAACTGTCCGTCAGTCAATCTGTCCGTCCGTCAGAAAACTTTAACATTGGTCATAACTATTGCAATATTGAAGATAGCAACTTGATATTTGAAAGGTCAAGGTCATCTTTCAAGGTTAAATATATGGCTTCAAAGTGGCGCAGAAGGGGACATTGTGTTTCTGACAAACACATCTCTTGTTTCAAATATTTCACACAATTGTAGCATGTGTGCAAGAAAATGCCTTTAACCAATCTTTAAAGCTGCTAAATTCAGCTTCCCTTAAATGAAACCTTGTTTTTGAAAAATCACTGCTATTTTTCAAAGTGAGTGGGGAATTTTCCCCCTACTTTTTGATTTTTAGAATAGACACTGCATATATATTTCATAGCACATTAAATAAGTGTGAACACATCCACCATGGTAATGAGACTATCTATTTAACATTATACCAGCAATTATAACTTTGAATTTATAAATCGTTCAAATTTTAAATAAACATTTTTATTTAAAAGATAAACAATTTGTATGATCACCTGATTACATGAAATAAAAATGTATGTTGAATATAACTTTAATGTTGGTCAAATATTTAGTTTTCAATGATTAAATTTTAAAACAATTAGAACAGGACAAGTTATCTTATAAAAATGTTCAAAAATGGACTGAGTATGGTTAAAAAACTTTCTATAGAGACTATTTATTCTGCAGTGTTTTCATTAGGGTTTTAAACTTTCAGTTGTATTTGATACATTTACAAAACGTGTCAAATCATATGTGTTATTTTACTACTTTTATTATACTACATCTCTGAATACATTTTGGCTGAAATAAACTTGAACCCACAGTAAATCAGAACTCCCTTAAGACTAAACATTCACTAAAAAGGAGTTTATTGTTCTGCCATTCTGATTGGCCTTTGTTGGGGTATATCATTCGTATACTTTATGTATATTTCAATGCAATAATCAGACTTTAATTATGCAGATTATAAAATGCTTATTGTTTGTTTTCAGGGCAAACAAGCGATTTTTCGAGGTATACACAATAACAGGCATCATCCAAGAGCTGCTGAGGACATGTTCCAACGACCAGGCATTTCTGGCACTGAATCTGAAATCCATCCTGTACAATCTCAACTCTGCATCATAGTTGTCTGTCACTGTCAATATGTGTATGTTCAATAAGAGCAGTCAATGACAGTATTGCATAATGTTCAGGACATGTTTATACACAGGGTGAATCTCGCCCAAACTTTCACAGTGAATGACCATAATGTGTAGATGACCGTAAGAAAAGAACTTAGGCTGGGACAAGTTTTGGCAGAATTATGACCATTTTTCCTTCTTTTTTTCCCACTTTAGAATATATAGTCCCTTTACATTTATGTCTTCTGGTTGGATCTTGTTAAAACTTTTACAGTTGATCAAACTTTCCCTAATGAATGACCTTCATGAGTAGATGATCTTTAAGAAAGGAAAGTAAGCAAAACGAGTTTTGACAGAATTATGGTCCTTTTTTTCCCAATATGGAGTATATAGTCTAAACATGTGTTTTCAACTACTCTTTAATGTGTAGATGATCTTGAAGCAATGCATTTTGGTTGCAACGAGTTTTTGTGGAATTATGTCTTATTTTTCACTAAAAGAACTTAAGAATTTTCAAAAGAATTATGGCCCTTTGTCTTTTTGTCCACTGTAGAATATATACTGGATTTATCTGTGTCCAAACATGTGTTGTAGGGATATCAATGTCTGTGACACGCTCTAGTTAATTAAATTGTTTAACAAAATACCTCTCTTACCGTCACTAGTATGAGTGATTAATATATTTTACTATCGTATATTTATTTCAACATTGAATGGTTGATAACAACAGATATGTAAACCTTTTACAAGCTGGATTATTTTAACACCATTAATATCACAGATGGAGAGTTTTAAGTGGAACAACTCATGTACTATTATAGAATAATTATGTGCATTGATATTTGTTTGGCTAAATTTACAGATTGTGCTTCTTAACCTGTTATAACCTGAAGTCATGTTTACGATTTTGCTAGCAATGCATTAAACTCTTATAAGCATAGAACATGAACAAACTGAAGTTAATGCAACTTCCTCAAAAAATATTTGTTTATCAAAGTAAAATCGCTTATGACTTGTACACATTTATTATTAAACACATACACATTGTTTTTGCTAGTATTATAAATCAATATGGACTAACACAAATAATGTTTTTGATTACAAAAACAAGTACAAACTTTTATTTCTTTATGAAGAACATTTAAGTGTGTTCATCATGCTAGATTTTACTTCATGTTTTATATTATTTTAAGGAATTTGGTGTCCATTTGTGGATCACATTATACCATCACATTTGTGTTTAATAACTGTGATATAAATTATTGTAATGTGGGCATATTTTGTAAAATAAATTAGTTATTATTTAGAAATAGAAAATTGCCTCTGCATTGAACTTGCAAACTTTTGAACATTAGTATAAAATACCAGAAAAAATATAATTTTTTAAACAAACTTTGTGCCATATGGTTTGGCATGGATATGGTTTCTTAAAAAAAATAATCGAAATACAATCCACCTTCATCACAAGTTATGAAAATGTTTTCCTCCAACCTACTGCAGGAAGTTGAAAGTCGCCTTCTTTTCTTTCCCCGTGCCCTCTTCCGTAGCGTGAACAATGAGCTCTGTCCCACCAAAGATCATCTTGACCGACACGCCCCCTCCTTTGCCATCCTTTGGGGCATCAACCTCTAGTTGCCCAATGTGGGAACAACCTTTATCAGTCACAAATTTTGGGTCCTCTTCAGGCGATGTAAAAATGTCGAATATAAAAGACAACTGCTCAGCTTCGACTTTATTATATTTCTGTGATGATTGGGCTTCGCCAACAACAAGATCCTGACCTTTTGTGACATGTTTGGCAAACACATCCTTGCATTTTATTCTGCTTCCATACATTTCTTTTTTCTCCTTGGGATGGACACCTTCGACAAAGTCGCGGAAGACGCGAATGCCGTACGAATATTTTGCGACCCTAGAAACAATTGTTATGGGATTGTTTCCGTAAAGAACTGCACCTTTTAGCACTGCCAACCCTGCCTCTTCTGGGATAACAAGCCTCTTGTCCGGGAAAGCATCTCTAAATGCTTTTTGCAAAATGGCTGATTCAGAAAAACCGCCAACTAATAGAATAGTGCTAGTACCTTTGCATGAATCTTTCTTTAGAAGCTCCTTCACATGATCAACCGTTTTCTCGCAGGACTCTTTAAACCACCCTCTCATAAGGCTGCGTTCAACTCGAAGCTTGTTTGTAGTTATTGAGAGCTTATTGCCTAATGGACCTTTCTGTATACCTGTTTCTAAATCAATTTTCTTTTTCGATTTGTAAATTTCCATCAAAGCAGCAGGAAGTGTTATAGTGTCTTTTCCAGCTTTTTCGGGATCTATGTTTCTTTTCTTTGTCTCAAATTGTCTCCGAATCTCCACCAAATCTTCAACGCAATTTTTCTTGAACTCCTCAAACACATCTTTACCTACAAGCCATAAATAATTATGTAAGATATGTATTTATAAAATTAACGCTAAACAAAAATATCTTAATCTTAATACCACAAATACTATACAGGTACATTAAAAAGGAACATACTGTACAAATTGTTCATTTTATACAGTAATTTAACACAACATTGTAATCACATTTATGTTTCTGAACTTCTGCCATTAAAATTGAAAACCATTTTGTAGCCGCAAGTACATGGGACTGTTTTAACTTGCACCCGAACTAGGCATGTATACCGAAAACAGTGCTAAGAAAGTCATCGAAAGCTGCGTCAACTCGTGTTCCTCCCCACGCACCACCGCTGGCAGAGAACAGTTCTCGAAGTCCCTTCGACACGACCTCATGGACAGTTATGTCAACTGTGCCTCCTAAAAACAAAGCAAGCTGTGTAAGAAAGTCACACATTGTATTAATAAGGTAATAATTAAATCTAAAACCAGTTAAATCATTAATTGTATTAAATAACTACTATTGAGCAACTGAGAGAAAACCTTCAATGTTATGTAATAAACAAGCAAATTTGTTGAACTGATATTCCCCGCCAAATAAACATTGTTTATGGATGCTTGCAAATCCCTCGATATAACAATATCGTCCAAAAAACATTATTAAGTGTATATTTATTGTTTGTATTCATTTCAATGCTCCTGATTGATATCAACCCCTGAAGTTTCATGTTGAAATCTTTTATCGTTTCTGAGATATAGTGAAATCTTGTATCACATTTGAGATAAGATCCTGAAAAGTTACATCATACACACACAACAAAGGGCACTGAATCTCATTTAAGAAAGTGAAGGGTTATGGTTCTTAAGCATCACACTCCTCATTGATGTCAACACACCCATGAAGTTTCATGTTGAAGTCTTGTATGGTATCTTAGATATAACCCTGAAAAGTTACATCATACAAAAACAAAACAAAGGGCAATCACTCTTCTTTAGGAAAGTATAGTTATGATTATTGTGCATGGCACTTGTCCTGGATTGATTGATATCTTATATATTTTCTGAGATATTGCTCTGAAATTTTTTGTGAAAGATGGATGGACATGACAGATGGACAATGCTAATTCTACATCCCTCCGCTTTTGGAGGGGCATACAAAGAGAAATTAAGAATCAATAATTTTATATAATGAAATTCGTCTTATTTGAGCCTTTTAATTGGGATATATCCAACTGCCTGATGATGGCTGGTCAATCCCACAAGCAGCCTCTGGACAGAACCAAGCTTTGCATATCATTACTGGTGCAGGGAGATAAACGCCTATGAAAGAGATTGACCTGCCTGAACACAGGCGTTCCTTCACTACAAAAGCGAATGAAATGTAAAGTCATGAAGCAGATCACACAGTTGGTTCTCAGTGGATTACCTGATGCAAAGCTGAGTGAACTGCCTCGGAGAAGGGAGACTTAAAACATCAAGCTTTATCAGAGATATCAAAGCAACCCTGAGGAAGCATCAGGATCTGCTGACAGCAGATACAGAGGCCTTGCAGCTACTGGGAAAATACCCAGAGAAACATCACCATCTGTTCAACAGTTCACTATCTCAGCTATTAAGACCAGCTAAAACCACACAGCTGAAGTAGAAGCCTGGGTCTATAATGCACACCATCAGTCTTCCTGACCGATGCAACTTTCAAAGCGTACATACCACCGATGTCGACGACCATATACTTTTGACCAACAGCAAAGGGCGTGAATTTGGCCTCTTTTTCCACCGGAACGTGCATGCAAAATAAGGATGCAGCCTCGGGCTCCAATGCTATGCTCAACGAGTCATTTTGTATCCCAGCCTATAATGCATTGCTTAACACACTTATTACCAAGCTTATCGTGCTTATATTGCATTTACTATGCAAATAATAATCTCTACTATAAATGGATTTATAGGACACTATATTGTTTAACTCGTCTTTAATTCGACGGTGAAATTTAACTTCCTTCCGACGTATGTTTTATATATATATATATATATATATATATATATATATATATATATATATATATATATATATATATATATATATATTTATATTTATTTATTTATTTATTTATATATATATATATATATATATATATAGTATATGATTTAAAAGTGATTGATAGGCCACTTCCCGCTCAAGTGATTGAACTAAGCACATGCGAAATAAAACAGTGAAGGCGCTTTAGAAGCACGAACACAGTCCTATGTTAAGTTTTGACCGCTATGGACCTTCGTTTGAGTGATCATTCACAATCAAACCACTTCAGAGTAATAGAACGGTCACGCACTCTTAAGGACGGACTGACAGCGTGGTTACTTAACAATAATGGTTAGCGTTTGGATTTGAGCTATATTCATTACATGCTTCAGATAATTAAGAAAGCCCAAAATATGTTTCTGTTTTCTCTGGACTGTTGACTCGTCTCGACTTCATGTACAACAATTCTTAGAAGAGCGATATCAATATTATATCAAGAATACAAAGGAATGCATAGTTTAATAGTTTATAGGCTCAATAATGTTTGAATATTTTTATTGAGGGTACTAGTGCTTGCCTTTAAAATGAAATTATAATCGTGTTATAAGTAAAAATCAACAGTTTATCAAACCTGAAGTGCAGCTTCTCTCATGAACTGCTTGGAGCTGTCGTTCCATATTGCCGGCACTGTCAACACCCAAGCAACATCGCTATCCTTAATGTCTGAGACTCTGATAAAAAAAAGTAAAAAACGACGGCTGAATAGACCTAAAAATATATATTTGGATATGTCCGTCGTTAGGTCGCTCGGGAAGTTGCATTCGGAAGAAAGGAATGCGCTAACATATTTTACAAACATCTCGTTATAACTAAAGACGTATTTGGTTACCACCTCCAGCATCGGATACCTCGTTTACTCAAATACGATTGGTCTCTTGATTGTGTAGTGACAACGGGACAGTTGGCATTGGATTTTGAGATACAGGTGCTCATGTATGTTTATAACTAAAATATAATAGATATATACTACCCATGCAAATGAAATCGTACTTTGTGTAAAGGTTCTTCATCAGATGGTCCTTCAGATACTTGATACAAAGGCTGAACACCTTTATTGCGTTCATCATTTTGCCCTGTTCGTCTTTGATCATCGTGTCTCTCTTCAAATTCTGTTTTAGGAGACGCAAAATAAATCTTGTGTAAAATGGTATATACTTTTATACGGCGTAATAATTCTTAACAAAGCAGAAAATATCATTACTATGCTTATATTGAATAATAACAGATCAATTACATAAAATAATACTTATACTATTGTCTGCATTTTTTAAAGGAAACAGTATACACTAAAATTATCTGTAGTGAGTGCTATAAAACTAATAAGTCAACGTCGGACCTCTCTTAATTCACGGATATTCATTGCCTGCACGAAATAATAACATAAAATACAGAAACACATACTTCAGACTCATACAGGTTCATTTTGAACCGTCGGAAGAAGTAGTAATCTTTATGTTTGCCTTCAGCTGCAAATTCAATATAGGCGTCCTCCGCTTCATACCCGAATGAAACAAACTCCTGCTTCGAGTTCAGGAGCAAAATCGTCGCATTTTTATTGGAGATGTGACTTCCTCCGTACCAGTTAGGTGTGTGTATTTTCGGAGGCTTGTTGGCCAGGTCGTGGTGGGTTGCGTAGGCGTACCCAGAAAACGTAGTGCCAAAGTCGATGGCCGCCACAACTAAACGACTGCACTTAAATGCGTTTTCTGACATTTTCGTTTGCTTCGATCATAGGTGTCTATATTGGTGTAATACTTACAAGGCAATCGATCTAAAAAAAATAGGGTTTAACTATATTCTATGTGTTCACAGTTGTAAGGATGTTAATTTCACTCCGGACATTCGAAACGCGTACCGATCGACGAATCTGCAATATGTATATGGTAACTAGTATATTTTATCACAAAGTCACATTAAAAAGATACATGCATGTTTGAATGATTGAACCATTGTATCAGAAGAAAATGATATGATCGCTTACTTGAAAGTCAATAGGCATATAGAAGGATTTGACGTTTTTGAATTAAACTCAAAAACTTTGATTAATATATTTATATACTCTAACTTGGTTTTTATTTAGTGTTAACTCGCCATTGAGTCGGACGGGTTAGCGGTATAAGTCTATTATAAAAAGCTGTGTGATCAAAGCCGGGACTCGGCTTGCGCAGGCTTTAACTATCATATCATATGAATCTATTTTACAAATAATTATTTTATTCCCAGCTTATGTTCATTGAAAAATAGTTGAATAACAATACCCACTAAATTCGCTCATGAGTCGGACATATTCGCCCTCAACACGGATACAGATTTGTATTAAGCATTTATTTGGTTATCCATTTCCTATATTTATAAACATGCAAATTGCACAGGAACAGCCATGTGTTGATTTGATATGTTTTATCTTTTGTCAACATGTTGACAAAAATAAGTTATAAAAAGAGAAAAAATGACATGGTCACTTGTAGTGTCTATTCGACCTTTACAACAGCGGAACCATTTGTAGCACTGGGGGTGAAAAAGAAAAGTACAGACATAAAAAGATAAAACATTGTGTGATTCTTTTTGTTTGTGAGGTATGAGATTCGTTATAGATTTAGTCATGCTAATCGAAATGAATATGTGGTTAATTATCATCCATATGCCTCTGCCATTCAAAAACTCATGTTCGCCATAAGGGAAATTGCGTTCGCCTCAAGGGCTAATTGAGTTGTAATTCATTGTTTACTGTAATACCTATACAATAGAGCAAACCACTGAAAATTACTTTTCATGATTATAGAATAAGGTTATGCTTTCAATATAGAGTCATTTGTGAATGCTGTCAAACGTATCTGACCAAAATGCAGATGGTATAAAGATAATCGATAATTGAAAATTCTGAATTTTCCGTCACCAGAATAAATTATAACTTAAACGAATCCAAATTCATCGAGAGATAATATTTGATAACATTTCATTTCAAATTGATATTTATTTTTAGTATGAAGGGTAAATTGTTCGTTATAACGTCACAAATCATGCTGAACAAAACTGATCTTTGAAAACTACAAACATAAAAATGTCCGCCTCAAAGGCAAAATCGACTCAGGGGCGAGTTGTAAGTTTTATGGAACGTTGTGATGATTAATAAAAAGTGCATTGTTTCCCATGTATAGCGAAAGAAACATCCACGTCAGCGTTTAGTACTTTCTGATTGGCTTTGAACAACTATAAGGTAAATCGAAAGAAGTTGTGTTAAACTAATTCACATACCTTTTATCGATCATGTTTTCATAAGTGCCCTATATTTATACATGAGTAACATTTTATGTGAAGATATACTATCTGCGTACTCTATTCCATTACGTGTTATATAGCAATTTCTTACTAAGTTACTTACCTAGTGATTGAATCGAATAGCTCACACAGTTTACTTCCCTTCTTTTTAGCTCACATTGAACATAATGATATATTTGACCAGGAAGTAGTTTGGAATACCCGTATTGATAAAATTCTTTGAAATTTAATGTCGATTGTAAGAAATTCCTTTATAAATAAACGACTGTGATTACAAAAGTAAACATTCTGTCTTCTCATTTAAATGTCTCATTCCCTGATGGCATTGAAATAACATAAAATGAAGTACGATTCAACAGCATTTAACTGGTGCACGATAGTTTTAAAATCACAATTATATCAGGGTTAACAAAATGTATAACTTAATTAAAAGATTAATCAATTGATATAATTTTATATTAAAGTTTCTTAGTTTGAAACCCTTAACAAAATACCAGTGAGATTACGAAGGTATGTTTTCACTTTCTGTAAGCGAGTTAATGGTTTGCTATTGTCCAACAGACCCGCACTTCGGATTCGGTTATGTGTCGCGCTCATGTGAACGCGGCATTGTTGATTCAATAAGGAAACATTATACCGTTAAATATCGATCAGCTATTCGACGTGTGCTTTTTGAGATTGTTACATCAGCGTATTTACGGCGCTAAAACACAAAGAGGTCGCAATTTAATGGTCCCAAATCGCTCAGATGTACATAATGTGTTTGAGAGCAATATACATTTATAAAGTTCTTACGTTTAAGTTCCATTGGTTTATCCTTCCCATAAATGGAGTCGTATAAGGACGAAAGCTCCTTAAACTCTTCGATTATTTTGTCCTCTTAATACTCAATATCGTCTATACATTTTCCAACCAAAACGTAATAAATATAGTTGGCATTTTCGTAGTGGTTGGCATAGTTAAGCTGTTTTAAAAACATTATTATGGTATCCTTGGTTATTCTCGAGTACTTAATGTGTGCGTTATCGGAGTCGTTAAGCAGACGAAACGTCTGAAATTGTTGATGTAGCTTATCAAACACCTCCTGTGGAATCTTGCAGTTTTGCTTACCCTGGTACTGCTTTATGCACTCGTTAAAGTGTACTATACGCGAGTACGCGACCTTCGTAACAATTTTAACTCGATCGTAGTCTTTGTGCACCGCCTGGCTTGTTTCAAGAACGTCGTGTTGCGTTGAGCATATTAGACAAAAAAAATTACTGCTCTCGTCCATTTCAAATTTTCTCGGGTCGTTATTTTGACAGACGTCGCACACCGTCTTTTGCACCGAAAGAGGTTTTTGTATCTTAATGTTCCATTGCTTATCCTCCACCAACTCGGACGAAATGGCCACGTACTGTTCACACAGCGTGTTTTTCTTCTCTTCAATGTTAGCATTTAGCGGGTTGTTCAGAATCGTCATATACTCCTGCACCAGTTCCGTGGTTTTAACGATGAACGCGTTTTTAATGAGCACGCGGCGCTCTAGCTCTTCTTTCGTTTCCTGTAAATAACGCACTGTCTCCTCCGTAAATAACGCAGAGGAAAGTAAATCGGTCACGGTTTGCAAGGTGGTTTTTGTCTCCTGTTCTTCCTGTGAAAAGCGGGAAAGAATTTTGTTGTGTAATGAAATAATATTCATATTTACGTCAGACATTGTTTTCATATATAATATATATATATTTTTATATCATAAAGATCACGAGGCTCTTGATCGGATAGGTCGCACGGTACGACGAGTTAGGAAGTTTTATATTACAAAAAAAAAAATTTACTTAAGTATTTTTTACTTTATATAAAATGGATAACACAACGGTACAAAAGTTGATTCAACGGCGTATTCATCAAATTGAAAATCCACCACCACAAGATGAGCATCTAAATACATTTTTGCAAGATTTAAAATTTGCACAAAAACATTTAATAGCATAAAATTCATAATTCGTAAACCTGTTATTTAAAAACAGTTTTATGTATGATCATCGTATTATGGATAGATTATAAAAATGATAAAGGTTCATTTCTAAACTAGGTCTATTAGGCTTTTATTGTCAGCCCATGAATTAAACGATTCGGGATAACCGAGCCACTTGACTAACGACTTGTTTCCGCGTTTTCGAATAACTTTTTCAATTCTATATACTTCTTGACTTGTCTTTTGTAGTTCTTGTTCATAAAACGTACCCTGTATTTCCTCACCATTATAATCAATAATTGTATACGTTGGCGTATCCGTATATTGAACTTGTGACACTGTAAACACTTCCTCAGTCCATCTGGGCGTATATCCTTTTTCAAATATTCCCTTTTTCTTAGTGATTCTCACTTTATCGCCGACTTCAAATATTGGCTTACCGTACTTTTGAGGGTGTTTGGAGTACAAATTGTACCAAACTACGCTTTCGTTCTTTTAATGACTAGCATCGACAGGTGTCAGTTTGATTGATGAATGCTTTGTGTTGTTATAATCATTTACCATTTCATCTAAGACATCGATATATTTTCTGGTAGAGTTGGCTGAAAAAAATATTTGAATATCTTTTGCTTCATTGTTCTGTTCCACCGCTTTACCACGGATCTTTTTTTTTCGTTTTCTGTGGAATACAACTCGACTCCCAAAGCCATTACATTTTTATTGTAGAACTCTTTTCCTTTATCGACCCACAATTTTTGGGGTTGCCTTTCCTTAAATATTTTGTGAAATGCTTCTGCAACCTCAACTCCTGTTTTACTCTTTAATGGAACAATCCATCCATATTTTGAAAATACATCTATAACTGTTAGCAAGTATTTTAAACCATTATTAAACTTAGCAAAAGCTTGCATGTGTACTAAATCAGCAGCCCATATTTTATCAATGCCATGGGCAACGACTATTCTTTTTCTAAAACGTTTTACAACGGGTCTATGCAGTTCGTCTGCGAGCTGATCGGTCCATTTTAGTTCTTTAGCCACGACTTTTTTTCCCCTTATAACCTAACCCAAACTTTGCCTTGGTAGATATTATTGGCTTAATTATACTACGCTCAATTCGTTCACGGATCGTTGGGTCTTTAATATCCATTTGTTCAAGCATAATTTTATCAGCTGCGTTTCTACTTGCTGTATCTGGAAAGTGTTGTAAGCTAAATCATGATGGTAGGCAGCATTATCAACTCGATCAACTGGTTTACTCCAGTCTTTATTGAAGTTGAAGTTAATCGTTCGTTTAAATTAGTCCCAGGTCCTGCAAAGTTCATTCCTGGAATATGCATTTCACCGGGAAATTTAGCCCACGGAAGCTTTACTTTAATAGTTACCGAATTTAACGACGAAACCAAGTCTCCTCCAGTTTTAGTATGCATTTTTACAAACTGTGTTTTAACACAACCGCAAACGACGCACTTTCCGCGAAGCATTGGTTTATTGTTTTTACTTACAACATTTTGCACATCAACTGTTTCAATTTTGCTTTTGCACTTTACGCAATACATTTTTAAATGAAAAAATAATTTATATTTAAAATGGAAGTTACAGATCTTTCGTGAAATGATGATATTTCAAAAAGATGCAACAGTAGACTTTTACCGAGATCAATACGAGGTCTTATTATTGGTAAAAGCGGATGCGGAAAAACTATACTATTGTTAAACCTTTTACTACGACCAGGATGGTTAGACTACAGCAACTTGCAAGTTTTTGGCAAGTCGCTATTTCAGCCGGAGTACAGAATTATTAAAAAAGCGTTTGATGAAAAGCTGCCTAAAGAAGAGATTCTGAAATTGTTTGCCGAACAAGACTATTTAATAGAGAATGACGTTTCACCAGCTCTTTTAGTTGAAGAAATGGCTAAATGTTTAGATAGGCTAGCTGATATTGAATGTATTTTTTTTAAACGTCTGATGATGTACCTGATCCTAGACACTTGAGTAGCTCTAAAAAGAATTTAATGATTTTTTACGACCTTCAGTTGGAAAAACAAAACAAAGGTGAAGTTTATTACATAAGAGGACGCCACAGCAATGAAGACTGCTTTTATCTCGCACAAAACTACTTTAAACTTCCAAGACAAACAATACGTGAAAATGCTAACTTTATTTGTTTGTTCCCACAGGACATGAAAAATATTAATCACACCTACAACGATCACGTTTCAACTGAAATGTTAAAAGAAGAATTTAGAAATTTTTGTTAAGTAGCCTGGGACCGTCCTCATGGATTTGCTGTTATAGATCTTACTAGTAAAAAAAATAATGGTAAGTATAGATCCGGATTTGACTATTTTTACATACCACACTAATATTTTTTCTATATAAACATGGAAACTAGAGTTCTCGAGGACATGTTATCAGAATTAAAACAAATTAGGATTAATACAAGTCCGAAGAATTCTATTCACATTATATTGAAAGGAAATACCTCTCGAATTTGTACTTTATTAAGTCCAACAATTCAACTAGATGTAGACAAAAATACGAAATGGCCTTAGTTAATTTGGCGACCTACTATTTATTTTCAAATATAGAATCTTTAAACAATTTAGTCCTGACAACGGAGATTGGGTTGATATAAATATTCCCGAAGGTTCATACGAAGTTGATGATATTAACGATTACGTGCAACGAATAATGAGGGAAAATAGGCATTACAACTCTGTCTCGGACGAGTACGCTGTAACGCTAGAGTCAAGCGACAGCACACTTAAAACAGTACTAAAAATAGCACCAAATTATAAAATAAACCTGACACCAGCAAACTCTATCAGAACGGTATTGGGTTTTAATGCAGAATAATAATAATACGAATGATTAAAATAAAATGTTATGTAAAGTATATTTCTGCAGACACTACTTCTTCTGTTTTTTGTATGTCCTCCAGTCTATATTGGGGTACATATTGTTTTGCCCTGTCTTTTTGTTGGTTTGCGTCAAGCTTTAACATTGGCCATAGCTTTTGCAATATTGAAGATAGTAACTTGGTATTTGGCATGCATGTGTATCTCATGGAGCTGCACATTTTGAGTGGTGAAAGGTCAAGGTCATCCTTCAAGGTCAAAGATATAGGGGGGGGGGGGGGCACAGTGTTTCACAAACACATCTTGTTTGTAAATATGTTTACTGCCGTTGTGTCATTACACTAAGAATATTATAGAAAAAATATAAAAGGATTATTAGTTGATTTATTTAAAATGTAATTTTTTCAGAGAGTACAAACCATCCTTTTTATTGCTAAAATATTCTAAACAGGTGCGTATGCATCAAGTATACGAATAAACTCCATAAAAAATAACGGAAAATAAATACTCATTCGCATTTGCTAGTCTTTTATTTAAGGTAATCGATTTGTTGCTAATATATCTCATGTAATAACCACACCACTTAAACTAACAAGAGGACCATAATGACCCAAACGCGCTAATCTGTGTTCGACTGGGATCACAATTGTTAATGATTTGTTTGACCTAATGACCTTGTTTCTTTCTTCACGTGATCCAGTTTATCAATTGACCCAAAACAGGGTAAAAAACATTTAGACTATTATAGTAAGTTTAATCGTATTGAGGTCAGAAATGACGAATGAAGTGTTGTTTTTTAATGAAAAAAGTTCCGACAAGACTTAATAATGGAATCCACAGTGGAAACAAGATATGCCCCGGCGATTTAGTTGTTGACCTCACCTGAACCATATTTAACCTTGGCCTAGATGTTTTAAAAAAAAATTACCGTGACCATGTTTCATCCATATTGAATCTTACATGCAGCTTATAGTGTTAACAAGGATTTTCTAAGATGCCAAGTGTTTGATCTACGTGACCCCAATATTGAAATTTGACAAGATATCGTCAAGATTCATAATCTAATTCATAATCTAATCAACTTTCATCAAAATTGAGTAATACATCGTTTTCGCAATGTGTGACCTCATTACCTAATGTTCGACCATACTTGACCCAAATTCGATTTTTGCCTAAATATTTTCAAGCTTAACATTTTGACCACGTTTCACAAAGATTGAGTAATAAAAATGGCTTCTACATGGGAAGCGAGCCAAAATGTTGCGACGCACGACGACGGTGAGATGGAGGATTAAAGCTGAGGTCAACGCATTTTAACGGTCAATGAAAGGCATTGGGATTTAAACCTGGTAAAGCCTGCGTGTCAAACTACTATAAACTTACATATATGTTTCATTATAATATAGTTAAATAGTAAACGTGTTTTTAAAAAAGATTGCCTAAACATTTTGTAAACACATCTTAGCAATATCATGGACCTAAGAAATACTACGCTTGTGTTCATCAAGCTTGTCTTTTATTCTATTGCGATAATGCAAGAAATCCGTTAAACGACCAGCCTGAGATATATCAGGTAACACACATATATACAGGCCAATCTTTAAACAGCAGTCATACAATTGAAATGGCCAAAAAGACCGTTGTAGACAGGTGATGTTCTCAGGTGACACATTTTTAGATTGTTGGCCAGTTTTTAGTAGTTCCATGCCGTGACTCCAACCAGGCATTTGCACGAATTGTTATGTAAACAAAACGCTGATTGTCGATAAAAGTATATAAAAAATCATTCTATTGAATAAAACTAATGAATGTCTAAAATATTGATTTAAATTCATCGCTTATTAGAAGAGACTAGCTAGACAAAAGCATTAACCTGTCTTTAAGGGACCTTTTCACAGATTGTGGCATGTATTGAAGTTTGTGAAAAAAATGCTTCATATTGATAAATGTTAACATTGGATCAAAAAAGCCCAAGTAAAACACAAAAATAAAATTAAAAAAAAACAACGTAAGCCTCAACTGGGCTCGAACCACTGACCCCTGAAGTAAAAGTCAAAAGCTTACACCACTCGGCCATCCATGCCCATACAATAAACAATGTATGTAATGCTTTATATAAGCAATCGTCGAGTGTCACAATAAATAAAGACAACAATAGAACTATCCAAATTTTTCAATCGTTTCGCGTTGCAACGCTTTTTAATTTTCAGGTTTTCAATTCGTCAAAAGATGCATGCGAGTATAACAGATATGTTAGAGCATGGTAAATGTTAGGTATTACTTCCTCACACATATCATAACTACAACATAACTTTGCAAATCTGATTTTTTTTTTGTTCAATTTACTTAACGTGAACAGGCCCCTTTAAAGTGAACATTTGTAAGTGTAAAAGGACCATCATTTGACACATTTACAAAAGAAATAGTACCACATGTATCCAATTCTTTCATTTCAATATGAAGACGGCATGTTTTAGATTGGATGAAATACCTCAAGCAATTTCTATGAAATCAGCGAACATGTATTTGCAAATTAATTTGTGCCTGTCAAAAGGCTATTAATTTTAACAAATTTTCCGAACAATGTCCACGAGTTCATGTAATGTTTGGTATGTATGTTTTACGTGTAAATCAACTCAATTAATTTCATGATAAACTAGATCACGAATAACTTATACGTAGCTGGGACATAGGCGATGGTGCAAGTAAAAGTCGAGCTAAAATTGACCTTATATTGCGATCTCATATTAACTGTTATTTTAAAAAGCAACTCTGAACTCAGTGTCTCTTTGAGTACTTACTACCTGCGTACATTGGCAGCATGAAGTGCGATTCCACTGCATCCATGTGCGCAGATTCGTGTTCTGCCATCGGTGTATTGGATTTAAATGCTCCCCTCTCTGTCAATTTACTTTGGGAAAATTCATACTACAGCGTGTGTGTTTTTCGAACTTTATATATCCTTCCGGGCCAGAGGCCGCATTATGTGAAGAGCCGGAGTGTGTCCCAGGACTCCTACCAAATTTGCTTTCTAGACTCACGAAAGTTTGGACTTAGTTCGAATTATATTCAATTCTGGAGAAGTCTAATGCTGTGGGGGGAAATCGGAGTGCCCGAAAGAAACACACGCGTCTCGTATGGTGATCACATACCAAACTCACATTGGCTGGGAACGGGAATCGGACCCGGGTCTCAGAAGTGAGAAGCTCATATTTCAACCACCGCGCTAACCGGAAAGCCTTTACGTTGTAGTACTTGGTCTATTTAAATACTATGTCTTGATAATGATTATATATTGTATAATATTGTATCATACACTTGAGTGTCATGTTGGGTTTAGTTGGATCTTTTTGTTTTATGATTTAATCATGTTAGAACTGCATGTGTATATTCATACAACAAACCACTATTAAAATTTTAGTAATAATATACAACATATACAATATAAAAATAATTATATTTTAATATTCACATGACATTTGTAATTGGGCAAATACTTTATTGCCTGACAAAGGCATATTTTGTGTTTTCCTTGTTTGGTCTAACATGTTAATAAATGTCTCATTGGCGTAATGGATAAGGTGTCCGCCTAGCGATCGGGAGGTAACGGGTTCGATCCCCACTCGGGAAGCGTTCTCTAGATCTTCCCCAAAGACACCAAGTACTGGTTATAGGCCCAGGAAACGGACTCGAGAGCGTTTCTGTAAGCCCGAGGCTTTCGATGCAATCGAGCTTAAATAAATAGGTTTAAACTAAATAAATGTCTACATGTGTATACTAATGAAAGACACACGCACAGTTTTAAATTTTTATTAGAACATTCGAATACGCTTACTTGAATATTTCATATGTATTATATTCTATCGTTTCGAACGATATAATTTTTCAAAAGTTCTTATATTAACCAATTATTTAAAGTATCAAGATACATATTTAAATATCGTTTTGCTACATTAACTTAAACTTGAATAATGCGTAAACATAATGTACATGTATATGCTTTATATGCATTATTCATACAAAAAACATAACATCGGCACTTGAACGAAATATGACACAGTATTTAATACATAAATTATTGTAAAATAATCAAGTTCATTTTTTTCTATAAATGTTCATGTCAAATAAAAATCAATAAATTGTAGTTTCAAATGATTTTGTTTAAAATTCATTAATGACTATTGAAGGAAATCAAAAGTGGCTTTGGATTTCTTGCCTGTTTTTTCTTCTGTAGCTTCCACAGTGACCTCAGTCCCACCGAAAATCATATTCACCCACACGCCCCTATCTTTACCGCTGTCAGGAACTTCGACCTCTAGCTTACCTATTTGCGAGCATCCTTCATCTGTAACGAACTTCGGGTCCGGATCCAACGATATATAGACGTCAAAGACAAGCGACAACTGGTCGGCCTCCAACGGTGTATATCTTTGTTTTGACTGAGGTTCGCCTACAACCAACTCTTGACCTTTCGTGACATGTTTGGCAAAAACATCCTTGCATTTGACTCTATCACCAAATTTCTCCTTCTTTTCGTTTGGGTGAGTGCCCTGAACAAAATCGCGATACACGCGTATTCCATAGGAGCATTTAGCAACTCTAGAAGTAATGGTGATAGGGTCATGGCCATACAACACAGCTCCTTTTAAAACAGCCAACCCTGCTTCTTCAGGGACTACAATTCGCTTGTCAGGAAACGCTTCAGTTAAAGCTCTCTGCAGCATGTGGGACTCTGAAAATCCACCTACTAGCAGTATGTTGGCCGTTCCTTTGCATGAATCTTGTTTGAAAAGATCCTTCACGTGCTTAACTGTATTTTCACATGATTCTTTATACCATTCCCGCATAATGTCCCTCGGAACGCGAATCTTTCCAGCAGTGTATGCAATCTTTCCAGCATATGGACCTTTCTCAATAGCAGTTTGCATATCAGCGTTTTTTATGGCCTTATACGCCTCCGAAAGAGACACTGGAACTTGTAATGTCTCTTTTCCGACTTTGTCTGGCTCGATGCTTCGTTTCTTCAACTCAAACTGGCGCTGAAGTTCCACCCAATCCTCAACATATGTTGATTTGAATTGCTCAAAAACATCTTTTCCTGAAATACAAAAATGCACTTAAATAGACCATTATTGGTAACGATGATATAGATGTATCCATTCAATGTATTCAGAAACTGTCACACTGTGCTTACCAACAATTTTCTGTAGGAACTCTTCGAAGGCTGCATCAACTCTAGTTCCACCCCAAGCACCTCCGCTGGCGTGGTTCAGTTCTTTCAGTTTTCCTTTTGCAACAACCTCGTGCACAGTGATGTCAACTGTACCCCCTACAATGAATTTTTACTTAGTCCTAATCTAAACGCACACGTAAAAATTTCAAAATGGATCGGGGCATTTGATAAAATTTAGCAAATGACAACCAAATGTAACGTTTCGAATAATGGACATCAAATTTGCTCATTGGTTGAAGAGAAGATAACCTTTCAAGAAAAGAATTTTGCGTTATGGTGTCCAAAAAATTGTTACAATTCGAGAAATTGTGGATATAAATGTCGAACAAACATTGAGAACATGTATTTAAACTATTAGATAGTTGACTGGTTAATGCTATTATGATTTCGTTGACGAATAACTCCAACTCTGATGATTAACAATTACATTATCACTTAATGTGACTTTTAAGCTTCATTATGGGTTAACCCTCGTACTTGAAACCTCTGCAAGGAGTCCGAGAATGTGTCATAATCACTTAAATGGCCTTTTGGTGTAACAGGACATTTGATTTGTGTTTAAACATAATCAGACATATGACCCCTTGTGAAACAATGTTGGCATTAACGCCACATGCATTAGTATGTAATGTTTTTTATAAACGTGTATTTACATTCGTAGTTACATCAGTATTCAGTGTAATTCTAGTAGTATTGGTAAAAGGCAACTGATATTAATATTGAGTCTGCAGAACAAAAGGTCATGCATAATCAAGTCATAATTTTAAGATGTATATTTAAATTCGTGATCGTATCCAGTGTAATTGTATGCGTAAGTGTTTGCGTTCATTTTGTTCAAGTTATCAAACTAAATACCCGATTGCTGACTTTTATGGAAAAAAGGTTGAACATAGCTATAATATAAAGTTAACACATAAAAAATCAATGTTCCTTTTAGCAATAGCCACGGACTCTACATCAATATACGCTCCGTGCAATAGCCAACATTTCAACGTTAGATGTGGTCTGGTAACATAGATTTAACAAGATACAAACTGCTCTTTTTGCGCAACAGTTTATATTGAACACATATTAATGCATCAAGTTAGTGTTCGTGTGCCGTATAAATAGATATCGTTGCGGTAAATTAAAATGAAATAAAGCGCGCCACACAAAAATAAAAACGAGTATTTTGGATCTCTTTAAATCTATGTTACAAGACCATATCTAGCGTTGAAATTTGGCTACTGCTATAAGAAACAAGGATTGTGTATGTGCTAACGTTATTGCTTCGAAATACTTTACGAAATATTTGTTGATTTTGATGTAACTTTAAATAAAGTAATTCTGATGTTTTTCACGTGGCTATAAGCCGCATAAAAAACTTTGTTATATGCACTAGTTTAATTTCTCCAGAAAAATATTTTTAAAAAATTATTTGAAAAAAAAGAGCAACATTTACCGGTGTGTTTATATCCATTTATCATGCACCCTGTTATTAATGCAGTGGCGTAGCCAGACCCACATTTTAGCCGAGGCAGTATCTTATATCATTATATGTGGGTCCGGGGGCATGCCCCCTGGATTTTATTTTTTAACCTAGAACGTCTCTGGTGCGTTTTAAAGTCCATTTAAACCACATTTTATACCTAATTTATCGGAATCGCGGACGCTACATATGACCGTTTAGTATCAATAAAGTTACCACAACAATCTGCTACAAGTTAATTGTCAATTTTAGATTCTGTTACCATAAACGGTGTTTGAAGTGACAATGGTGTAACAACCTTAACTACAGAAAAATATTTAAAATAGTCATATAATTCATTTGAAGTCTGATAGAAAAGAGAAAAAATGAGACGCAATTCTCTCAAACAAGTCATAATATGTACATGGATAATAGAATGTGCTTTATATATTTATTATTGAAATACTAAAATAATATAGATCTACCTTATAATATGAAGAAAACAGATCTATCAAACATTTAAGCCAATAATGTTGCATAAATTGTGAAAAACTTTTTCACTGTCTTGACATGTTTTATTATTCTTCAACTTTTAAACATCAATCTTATTGAACGCTAATTCAACTCTCCTTTCTCCAGTCGAATCCCACATTTGAAAAATATTTTTTCGATTAAAATTCATTAAATTGCCTCAATTTCTTATATAGATTTAATCGTTTGACATAAATTGTCATTTGTTTCCCTGTAATCTCAACATTGCTCTACAAATTTTACCCGAGGCAACCCTCGGTGTGCCTCAGCGTGGCTACGACGCTGTAATGTAAAGCAATACTCATAACTTGAAACAAAATAAACAAACCTCAAATACTTACCGCCAACGTCAACAACCATGTATCGTTGTCCAACGGAAAAGGGAGAAAACTGTTGTACATCTGTCTGTTTCGCGCCGCTGACGACCAGGTTCTCTATCGGAAGATGCATACAAAACAGCGAGGCAGCCTCGGGTTCAAGTGCAATGGTCAACGCATCCATCTTGAGCCCAGCCTAAGACATAATCATTTATATATCATTAACTTGTCACAATCAGATTTTCATTGATTTGTACAATGTGTGAATATTTACTGACATAGAATAAAGAAAAGTAACACAGTTGATATTCAAATCAACTGAGATCAAATAAGTAATTCAATTTTAGCGAAATGTATTTAGCTTCAATGTCTTAAAACTAATTTAAATACTAAGGTAAATTATGCTAATTAAAAAGTTACCGCTTTAGCTGCTTCTCTCATAAACTGTTTCGAACTATCATTCCATATCGCTGGAACTGTCAATACCCACTCAATGTCACTTTCCTTTATTTCGCTTACTCTAAACAAAATGGAAACACATTAAGTGATAATGAATGACGTGTTTGTTGTACATTTACATGTTTATAAAATATGATTTATCCAAAACACTCAAGAAGCATAATCAGAACAGAAATTATTGTTAGCATGCGCGCAAGTGAAAAAATGCCTATACAAATACAGTCCAATATTCAATACAACGTGCAGCTTTGCTATTTGATTTATAGTAAAAACTAACAATCGAAGATACTGTAAATACCAACACAAAAAGGTACATGTTACACAAAGTATCTTCAAATGATGGAACAGAAATGGACACGCACAAGCCAAGTTACATTTCAACCATCTAATTCCCATTAACAGTATTAAAAATACTTGTTTAAATGCACACCTGAGTCGAATTAAAGTCAAGCAATGGTCAACCAGAAATTTTATGCATATGCTAAACACTTTGATTGCATTCATCTTCTTGTTTTGTTCGTCTTCTATCACGGTATCTCGTTTCAGGTTCTGAAAATCAAGAAATTACTACCAATATTATGAGAAAAATTCTAGTTTGCAAGTCACATGGTTTAATTAAATGCAAGCGACTAGTTTCCTAAAACTTCTTCCCTAATGTCAACCATTAGTTTGTTAGAATGTGTGCTTTCATTAATAATGATTGACCCATTCACACTGTATCAAATCAGAGAAATAATGTATCGTGATGTAATTTTAATTGTAGTCATACATTGTCAAACAAATGCCAATAAGTACATTGAAGAAGTTAAAATTGGTTTGTATTTATTTTTCTTTTTTGTTGTGATATAGTCTAAGTCTAAACGTCAAAATCTTTTATTAAGATCTTACTTTCTGCTGGTATAGTCTCATCTTGAATCGCCGGAAATAAAAGTATTTTTTATGATCCTCATCAGCAGCTAATTCTGAATATTTGTCTTCAGCTGCGAACCCAAATGCCTCAAACTCTTGCTTCTCATTTAAAAGGAGCACGGTAGGGGTTTTGCAAGATATCAAATTGCCACCTCCAACCCAATTCGTAAATGTGCTGATCTTTGGAGGATCTGTTTCGAAGTCATGTTTCAATGCCCAGGCATACCCAGAGAAGGTAGTGCCAAAGTCAATAGCTGCCACCACCAACTTTTTCGACTTTGATTTGATTGAGCCATGAGCATGTGCTCGAGCGCCAGCCATCCTCTAAATATAGAAATAAAAGATCGCAAAAAGTCTTTACAAACTACAACTTAAATTGTTAAGATATATATAAGAAGAGTATCCGCTAATTTAACACCTATTTTGATATCGTTGTTAAATGATGAGCTGGAATATGTAGTGATTAACGGTAGTTGAAATAGACGAAAACTAGTGTGTACAGATATGAGTTTGTTTAAATAGTTATCGTTTCTTTTATCACAAACTCTTAAATGTTATCATCTGTTGAATGAATTGTGAGTATGCAAATTGAATAACATGCTACGCCGAGCATGCGCAACACGCGTGTTTATACCGGAAAATGCGTGATTGTAAAAATTATCCCTATGTGGCAAATACCAAATCTGATATGCATCATATGTGTTTACTGCATGGTGATACTTACCCAGTGCTCCAGCTAGGCCCACAGGTGGTAAGCGTGTGGCTATGATATTAATTAGTGAAAACATCATTTTGAATGATAAATAATCATATTATAACGAAAAATTAACTTTTCTGAAAAAAAATATTTCACTATCAAATATATATATAACAAGGTATGCAACTCAAAATCACCCCAAAACGGGGTGCATCGCTTTGAACAGCCATATCTTCATCAATTGTGCAGCGATTTTCACGATCTTGGTCTTATTCAACGCAGAAATGAATTTCCTTTCTGGAAATGTATATGTCTTGCAATATTTTTACAAATGCTGGGTCAACATTTAAGAAATAACACGATACACAACACGCATGACCCAGTTGACAGGGATCATGCTGTCTTTAAGACTGAAATCTTCACGGAGTAAAGGGCAACTTCCCTACAAAGTTCATGTAGTTCGATACCATAATTCAATAAAACGTATGAAAAAACATTATTACCGTTCTTGTCGTTACATTCTGCATCAAGACTAACTGTCCAGCGCCGTTTGAAACCTTTGTTTACATACATTTCAACTAACTGAAATTTTAAACATACGAGTGATTTCATTGGTCCAATGCGGAGGTGTGTCTTTACAACTGGAGATTTCATTCATAAAGAATACATGATCACTGTCAACTGGGTCATGCGTGTTGTGTATCGTGTTATTTCTTAAAAGTTGACCCAGCATTTATAAAAATATTGCAAGACATATACATTTCCAGAAAGGAAATTCATTTCTGCGTTGAATAAGACCGAGATCGTGAAAATCGCTGCACAATTGATGAAGATATGGCTGTTCAAAGCGATGCACCCCGTTTTGGGGTGATTTTGAGTTGCATACCTTGTTATATATATATTTGATAGTGAAATATTTTTTTTCAGAAAAGTTAATTTTTCGTTATAATATGATTATTTATCATTCAAAATGATGTTTTCACTAATTAATATCATAGCCACACGCTTACCACCTGTGGCTAGGCCTATATCGAAGGACGCCGCGCCCTGCCCTCCCAAACCTCCGCCCTGCCCCCCCCCCCCCGAACCTCCTCCCTGCCCCCCCCCTCAAATTTTTTTTTTTTTTTTTTTTTTACATATGATAATTTATAAATCTCTTATTACATTGTTATGAGTTTAATCCTCATTGTAGACATTATATTTGAATGGTTTAAAAATAATGGGAATAATACAATTATTTGTAACATATAAATTAACATGCAATAGGAAGCATTCCAGAAACACCCGCGCGCTCGAACGTGCCCTTTTCACAAAATACTGCGCGTCAAAAGTGCCCTTTTGACAAAATACTGCGCGTCGAAAGTGCCCTTTTGACAAAAAAGCCCCCCTGCCCTTTTCAAATCCTAGCTGGAGCACTGCTTACCATTTGTAAATACTTTTCTTTCATTTGTTACACATGTTTGTTTGTTTTCTTGTTTAGCATGAGCCCACGAACATGTGGTCGATATACATTGGTTGATTACCTCTAATTATTTGGACTTTAAGTTACATACAATACAATAATTTGTTCGGTCATATGGTACGAAAAAAAGATAAAACCATCCTAGTTCTGGCCTCCATAACTTTAAATGTCGCTTTTTATGATTTTTGACAGGCGCGACATTGTACAGGTGTGTCAATACTATTATAAACTGTACGCTGAAGTTTCTTGAGCTAAAACCATCCCAGCAAAGCCATTTATAAACCGAAACAAGATTGACGGAAACACAAATATGGAATATTACTCAATTCAATTTTTATTTTTACCTTTACATAAACCTGCATATGATATTGGTTACATTGTTTCATAGAAAATAAAACATAATACAAAATAAAACAATATCGTGCAGTCCGAAAAGAGCAGAGACGTTCAGGTAAATCATCCCTGTTTTGCAAATATAGAAAACGAAAGTAACACAAAACAAAGCTTTCTCAGAGGAAGTCTTCAGTTTCATAAATATTCTTTATATAAAAGATTCGCAAAAGCTTAGAAATATAGGTAGACTATAGCAAACAATCAAATTTATTTTGATTAATTTACTGATTTCTCTCGAAGAGTTGAAATAACTTCCTTAAACTTAAGTCTAAAGATTACTTCTAACGTATAAGCAAGATCAACAATCAGTATCGAACTTTAGGAACATCAGTCATTACATAACACTGATTAATTTCCTAAGCGATATATATAATAAATGAATTAATGTACGTCACTTACCGCGTATATAGATACAGAACCTTATAGCGTTGCAGTCTTGAAATACACTTTTTCTGTAAGTTATGACAAGTTTGCACAGCTATCACGTGACTTAATCTATTTTAAGATATAAGGTTTTCCCCAAACTTATAGTGCATTGTAATCTCCCGTTTAACAGCGGAAGAGATGTGACTGGTTCCGAGCTCAGCTTTATCAATTTATGTCGTTATTATTCAAATTATACCACACGTAAATATGGTTGATTACTATTATTGTTATTTTTATTTACGACAGAATTCAGTACACTTGCAGTTTGTTAGGAATCAATAATAACTCTGCATGAAAGCTGTGCCTTTCCCGGCACGAAATGCTTAAAGTAAGCTCGATCACCAAAACGCTCCGGACTGAATGGCATAACATTTGGCTCGGTTTATTCTCGAAGAAGCGTTGCTTGTCTTGGATTTAAAACAATACACGGCTGCGTAGGATATATTTTTATTTTTTATTTATTTATATATATTTTTTAAGGATTTTAAGGAAAGTCTGAGATATTCGTTCGACTTTAATATGATTTAAGATCATTTATGCGATATAGGGTTCACAAAGTCTCTGATAAAGGACACGTTTTCTGCTATACAGTCAACAGAAAACTGGTCAATAACGAAGATAAGTAACTTATATAGACACTTAAATATTATATATTTTACACAAAATACTGCATATACGTTCAACATAATATAAATACATAATTCAAAATTCTTTGGTATTACTTCATTATTTAAGATAATGCACTTATCTAAGTCAATATGTTGTGCATTATTGAACATAGTTAATGGGTGTATTTTTTACAGAACGGACATTGAGTTGTCCAGTATTTAGCAACCTATTATGAAAGAAATGACTTTAAGTGCCGGAGAAACGCAGTAGTCCTTCGTGCAACAAAGAGCAATTAAAGCGTTATTGTAAAACAAAGGTGTCGGTGGAATCTGATATTCAATACTTAAGTCTGTCATCCAATTCTGTTTGCGTTTAAAATCCTTAATATATAACGTGTATCGGTACATTATGAAGAAGATATTTCGCCCTTTTCTGTCATTCTGATCCTCAAAACAGACATAATTAAATAAATTTTCTATAAACGTTTCGCGAATAATGTGTTGAAGCCTGATAATGAAAAATATCTATTAATAATTCAACAATGTGGTGGTCTCTTTGGGAGTTTAAATGACGTCGCTGATCTATGTGTGAGGTAAAGCTAGCCGTTAACCGGTTTAAGCATCCAGTTTTTTTTACATTTACCGTTCCAAGCCGGTGACTCCCGAATAAAGCATTTTTTTGTTTTCTGTTTGTATGTTTGTGTATGTGATCTATATGCTGTCAAATGTGAACGGTTGCCTTTAAATGGTTAGTTAAGCTCGATTGAACATTGTCGGCTCGGGTACTACTTAAATGTACCCTGGGTATTCTTAAGTATACTTAAATGTAGCCCGGGTACGGAAAATATACTAACAAGTACCCAGCCATTTTAGACTGTACCCGACTTTTATTCCCGCCCAAAATCCATGTCGTAAAATGCACAATGGAATACGGAGGAAATTCTCTCTGAAAAAAACCCGCGTCATCTACATGCTTTTTGAGCAGGAGTTTAGATAATATAAAGAGGCCATTTTACAGAATATTGACATAAATATGAACATAGCTAATTTGAAAAAGACAACGACAAATTTAGCGTTAGAGTGCCCGGGTACACTTAAGTATATTTAAAGTGACCGGGGTACATTTAAGTATACTTAAGAGTACCCGGGGTACATTTAAAGAGTACCCCAGCCGACAATGACCAATCGGGCGTGAGTTAAGTGTGTGGCTCGGCTATCTCGGCAAACACGTGTTACATTTAAAAATGATATAGTATAATTGTTAACATGCTACAAAGACAGTGGATATGTTTTTTTTACATTGGCCACTTTGAGTCTCGATCATTCATTGTAGAGTGAGTATTAACTTGACGGTCAATTGTTGTCATAAAGGGTTTTGTCTTCGACCTAATTTTCCTACACAGTTATTGTGTTGAATACTATTTACAAGTATTCTTTTTTTCATTTTTAACGGCTGTGACCGCAAAACATATTACGATCATCAGCGAAATACAACTGAAAGCGTTTCCTGATGTTACTGTAACACAGCAGAACAAATACCTCCAATATGACCACCACGCGCTCCCTATGCTCAAAAACGATTTATTGTGATTAATTATGACTTGTTTATTGTAACATATCGTGTATGCAATATTGTAAGTACGTTTTTAGTCAACATGAACATTGTTTTGTCTCATTTCATTATGATGATGCACTTATCTAAGTCGATGTTGTGCATTATTGAACATATTTAATGGGTGTATTTTTTACAGAATGGACACTGTCACGGGGGCATTTTTTAATGTGATGCATGTAATTTGTAAATAATAAGCCATTCGAAAATGAGGGTAGACATTCAAATTTCGAAATGTTTTATGTATAACTTATAAAAATCCAAGAAATGCAATACTGACTTAATAGAGTTGTTTTAGTTGTTCGCTTGCAAACAGCTAATGTAAATCCAGTGTTTTCAGAACCGGTATGTAACGCTAAGATTGACCAAACAAAGTAGCACTGT